>NC_140014.1:33149305-33179305 GCF_964263955.1 Coregonus lavaretus
TACACCCCGTGTCGGTGTCACCATGAATATGTTATTAGAGGAGATTTGCTGGGGGAGAAAACTGAGCGGACTTCTGATAAGGTATGTCTACCTAATAACTGATGACTGTGACCTTTAGGGAAATCTCAGTAGCACTGTGCCGGTTTTGCAAATCCACTCTGGCTTTAGGAATGGATCTTTGCTTAGGGAAGATGATCAATTCAATTCAATTTCAATATCAATTTAAGGGCTTTATTGGCATGGGAAACGTGTGTTAACATTGCCAAAGCAAGTGAAGTAGATAGTAAACAAAAGTGAAATAAACAATAAATATTAACAGTAAACATTACACTCAGAAGTTTCAAAAGAATAAAGACATTTCAAATGTAATATTATGTATATATACAGTGTTGTAACAATGTGCAAATAAATAAAGTACAAATGGGAAAATAAATAAACATAAATATGGGTTGTATTTACAATGGTGTTTGTTCTTCACTGGTTGCCCTTTTCTTGTGGCAACAGGTCACAAATCTTGCAGCTGTGATGGCACACTGTGGTTTTTCACCCAGTAGATAAGGGAGTTTATCAAAATTGGGTTTGTTTTCTAATTCTTTGTGGATCGCTGTAATCTGAGGGAAATATGTGTCTCTAATATGGTCATACATTTGGCAGGAGGTTAGGAAGTGCAGCTCAGTTTCCACCTCATTTTGTGGGCAGTGTGCACATAGCCTGTCTTCTCTTGAGAGCCAGGTCTGCCTACGGCGGCCTTTCTCAATAGCAAGGCTATGCTCACTGAGTCTGTACATAGTCAAAGTTTTCCTTAAGTTTGGGTCAGTCACAGTGGTCAGGTATTCTGCCACTGTGTACTCTCTGTTTAGGGCCAAATAGCATTCTAGTTTGCTCTGTTTTTTTGTTTGTTCTTGCCAATGTGTCAAGTAATTATCTTGTTGTTTTCTCATGATTTGGTTGGGTCTAGTTGTGTTGTTGTTGTTGTTGTCCTGGGGCTGTGTGGGGTCTGTTTGTGTTTGTGAACAGAGCCCCAGGACAAGCTTACTTAGGGGACTCTTCTCCAAGTTCATCTCTCTGTAGGTGATGGCTTTGTAATGGAAGGTTTGGGAATCGCTTCCTTTTAAGTGGTTATAGAATTTAACGTCTCTTTTCTGGATTTTGATAATTAGCGGGTATTGGCCTAATTCTGCTCTGCATGCATTATTTGGTGTTTTACGTTGTACACGGAGGATGTTTTTGCCGAATTCTGCATGCAGAGTCTCAATTTGGTGTTTGTCCCATTTTGTGAATTCTTGGTTGGTGAGCGGACCCCAGACCTCAGAACCATAAAGGGCAATGGGTTCTATAACTGATTCAAGTATTTTTAGCCAGATCCTAATTGGTATGTCAAATTTTATGTTCCTTTTGATGGCATAGAAGGCCCTTCTTGCCTTGTCTCTCAGATCGTTCACAGCTTTGTGGAAGTTACCTGTGGCGCTGATGTTTAGGCCGAGGTATGTATCGTTTTTTGTGTGCTCTAGGGCAACGGTGTCTAGATGGAATTTTTATTTGTGGTCCTGGCAACTGGACCTTTTTTGGAACACCATTATTTTTGTCTTACTGAGATTTACTGTCAGGGCCCAGGTCTGACAGAATCTGTGCAGAAGATCTAGGTGCTGCTGTAGGTCCTCCTTGGTTGGTGACAGAAGCACCAGATCATCAGCAAACAGAAGACATTTGACTTCAGATTCTAGTAGGGTGAGGCCGGGTGCTGCAGACTGTTCTAGTGCCCTCGCCAATTCGTTGATATATATGTTGAAGAGGGTGGGGCTTAAACTGCATCCCTGTCTCACCCCACGGCCCTGTGGAAAGAAATGTGTGTGTTTTTTGCCAATTTTAACCGCACACTTGTTGTTTGTGTACATGGATTTTATAATGTCGTATGTTTTTCCCCCAACCCCACTTTCCATCAATTTGTATAGCAGACCCTCATGCCAAATTGAGTCAAAAGCTTTTTTGAAATCAACAAAGCATGAGAAGACTTTGCCTTTGTTTTGGTTTGTTTGTTTGTCAATTAGGGTGTGCAGGGTGAATACGTGGTCTGTCGTACGGTAATTTGGTAAAAAGCCAATTTGACATTTGCTCAGTACATTGTTTTCACTGAGGAAATGAACTAGTCTGCTGTTAATGATAATGCAGAGGATTTTCCCAAGGTTGCTGTTGACGCATATCCCACGGTAGTTATTGGGGTCAAATTTGTCTCCACTTTTGTGGATTGGGGTGATCAGTCCTTGGTTCCAAATATTGGGGAAGATACCAGAGCTAAGGATGATGTTAAAGAGTTTAAGTATAGCTAATTGAAATTTGTGGTCTGTATATTTTATCATTTCATTGAGGATACCATCAACACCACAGGACTTTTGGGGTTAAAAATAAAACATGGGTTAGCGCTGGCATTTGGATGGCGGTGATGTCTGTCTGAGTTGCCAAATGTCATTAAAACCAGCCTCTATTCTGTGGAATACAAAACCAAGGTGACAAAGTTGAGTATAGGGTGCTCGGATAAGTAATAAAAGTGGTAGCCGATATTACTGGCATCAGAGCTAAAGGAATTTGACCTCCACTTTGCTCTCTCCAAACGCTGTTGATTTACTATCATAACTTCTAGCCTCTCTTCTCTCCATTCTCTCCTCTTTGCCTTCTATTGACCTTTATCGTAATTTACCCATCAACAATTTTTTTGCCAGCGTTTTAACTGAAATTTGCTAGTCTCTGTCAGAGGAGGTTCACATCTGTTGAAGGACACTGCACAAACAAGCGTGACCTTTCTCTTGTTTGAAGGCTGGCGCGCGCCTCCTGACCCCCTCAGCCACCTGGGCATATTATTATTCATGCATGCAGAGCAGAGAGGAGGAGAGGAGAGGAGAGGAGAGGAGAGGAGAGGAGAGGAGAGGAGAGGAGAGGAGAGGAGAGGAGAGGAGAGGAGAGGAGAGGAGAGGAGAGGAGAGGAGAGGAGAGGAGAGGAGAGGAGAGGAGAGGAGAGGAGAGGAGAGGAGAGGAGAGGAGAGGAGTATAGCAGAGCAGAGCAGAGCAGAGAGGAGTCAGTAAAAAAGAGAAATGCTCCGAGACCTCCTTCCATCACCACGATATCCTTCCACCATTCATGTTTTACTATACATACAGTACATTCAATGTTTACCTGTTTACTCTCTGAATTTTTGCATTTTTGTAGGACATAATACATAATTTACTATCGGAATACAAAAGGTGAGAATTTCTTCACTGAAGGATGGCGGAATTGATTTCAAGTCACGCAACTGACTCATTTAACTACCTTGAATACAGTGTTGTTTGGTATCTTTACGTTAGATTAGGGGTCAAGCATCATCTTCATAGGGGGACCAACCAGAGAGGCTCTAGTCTCTTGGTCTATGTGTCAGCTTGTACTATTTGATGTCTGTCCCCTGAATGGGCTCAGCACCCTGCACATTAAGACTCTTAGTGTGTGTCCCAAACGGCACCTTATCCCGGGCCCTCTGGTCAAAAGTAGTGCACTACATAGGGAATAAGGTGCCATTTGGGACACACAACAGCCTTAGTTGTGTTAATTATAGAGAGAAGAGACGCAGCAGTGGCATTTCTGTACTTATGATCCATCCAGCCCTTTCAGATTTGACGGTTTTATTACTTTGCCTGCTGATAGCGCTGATAGTTTCCTCTGTTATGGGTGAAATGACCAACCATTACAACCTATTTCACATGGTGGCAATATGTTTACCACTTTGATGTTTTACAACAGAAAAGGCTTATATCATGAACTGCAAGCAAAACAAAATGGATATGACGTTTATACTGTTAAGGGTTTTACATAAACATTGAGTTCATACATATTAAACAAATTTGCTTGAGAAATTATGTGCATTCTTTTTGATAATAAAAAAAAATTGATCACTGTGCACTTCTCGTAAGTGTTGTACCTGTCACTTGGTCATTTTCTTTGTAAACTCAACTAAAGGAACTATTAAAAGGAATAGTTGGAATCAGTGCCAAAAGCCCATGTACTTGCTCCAAAGGACACCGTTTTGTCATTGACTTTTCACATTGACCTTGAGGTGTCTGCATGCTACTTTCTCTACTGCACAGTCTAGCCCCTCCCTCCCTCCCTCCCTCCCTCCCTCACCACCCGGCACCATTGATATCTTACCAGCCTTTTCCCAGTAAATAATGAACTCCTTCCCATTCCTACTGCTTGGTGGATATGACCAATTTGCCACCCACCTGATCAATGGGGTAGTCTAATATGAACAAATATAACTCTGCATAACAAATGGTATTAAACACGTTATCTGGTTGAAGCCTTTGACCGCCTGGCAGAGCAATCTAGCTGTAATCCCTAAGTGGCCCAGTCCCTCCATGTGAAGTCGTTTTGGGTGAGAAGGTTGGTGCTGAAGAGGGCATTGATTAAAGTGCACTTTCCCTCTTGCCCACTGTGCCACGTGCACCGTTGATGGTAATGAGGGGATTAATGGTTGCACCCCAAATGGCACCCTGTTCCCTATATAGTGCACTAGTTTTGACCAGATTAAATTAAAGATAGTGCACTATAAAGGGAATAGGGTGCCATTTGGGACGCAACATGGTGTTTTTGCATCTCAATGGACACTCAGGACACTGAGGATAACTTTGGCATTCATGCACCTTTTGGAAAAATGGCAGCTCTTTACAAACACCACAAGCTTAGTGTATTGTAGTAGAGGTACTGCATTGGCTAAACAGCTTCCTATATTTCTCTCACTTAATAAATGGATAGTAATTTGCCCGGCTGTGAGTGTGAGATGTTTGATTCCCCAGTCACGGTGTAAGAAAAATGGAATGACAGTGAGAAAAACAGCAGTAATTATAAAAGTAATTACTAAATGCTGATGATGCCCATAGGCTTTGCATAACTACATTTAGAATAGGAAATTGGTTTTGGCTACATTGGAAGGCTGGTGGGCATGTTTGTGTTATTTTCTTTCTGTATTTTAGCACAACCAAAGAAAGTAATTGCCATGGAAACAATTACTTGTACAGCTTTTTGTGGGCACAAACATCTCCGGGAAGCATTGTTGTTGAACAATGTGTTTTAATGGAAATTAGTGTACTTACTTTGTTTATATTCCTTAACAGATTACAATTAAATGGAACACTAGGAGAGGACAAAACAGTGTGGGTGAATATGAGTCATTTTCTTAGTAAATAAACATGACTTTTTACAATATTTTTTTCTCTGGGACATGAAATCACTTAGATGTTTGGATGTTTTCTCTTAATGAAGAGTCTCTGTGTGCTTCTGTGTAACTATGTTACTAATGGCCTATTTCACTCATCAATGGAGACGACAACGCAGAGGTTGCCAGTAGCTTACTATCTGTATGAGACTGCACTTGTGTGTGTGTTTGTGTCTGTCTGTCTGTCTGTCTACCTGTCCGTCTGTCTGCATATGTATGTGTGTTTGTAATGTGTGTGTGTTTGTAATGTGTGTGTGTTTGTAATGTGTGTGTGTTTGTAATGTGTGTATTTATGCGTGTTTGTATGTTTAGTTACATTTTTTAATGGATTTTCAGAGCATTACTTCTTACACAACATGATTACTGTATATTTTGTTTTTATTTATTTAAGAAAATTGGAGACCCTTGTAAAAAGATCAAGAGTTAAAAGTATTTATTCTTATTCCAATACATGACCTACTGTAGCTGCTGTAGTTAGTTGCTCATGTAGCCAGGCACTATACCTTGCATCAGTGGGCTCAGTAATTAGTGCTTCTGCAAATGGTCCAATAATGGAGAAATAAATCAGAGGGACAGTTGGAATGAATATGGAAAGGCTTTCTTCTAGTGTTGTGACTGGCCGTTTAGTCAGCTGGAGCTAATACCCACACAAAGTGGTACAAATCACCACCGTGGGTTTACAGTATAGAGGCCAGAGAAGAGCAGAGCACTGCCTTCAGATGGCTTTCTCACATTGCCCAGCCATGAAGGTCTCAACTCTCTACTGTAGCCAAGTAGCCTCCTGATCATGCAAGCTTATATTCTGTTTTGCTATCTGTGTAGCGAAACAGAATTTAATCTCATGAGATCCTGATGGTTCGTACGAGGCTAGTAGCCAAGGTCCTTTTCCAAAGAACAATAACAGTCGTGAAAAATAGTTTAAAGACTTGTTGATAAATCAGGCAATAATGAGGTGTAGCCTAAATGAAGAAATTCGGCTAAAATAATTAAATTGTGTAGAATGAAGTAAAAGCAGTTGCTGTAAGCTATAAACAAGAGACTCTAGAATTCACTGTATGTCTTTGGGGGAGGAGCCATGTACTGTACTGTACTGTATTGGCCTCATCTGTCCTGCTCCACTAACAACCTCAATCAGTAGAGCAGGCCAGCTAGATGACAGGCTGCTCTCTAGATGGAGTGCAGTTCGTTTGAAGTGCAATGACTGAATGCTGAGCATGAAGGCTAAAATAAAGTTACCATTACAACTAATGTCCTTAATAATCTTGTTAGTCTCTCTCAGTACCAGACAAATGGAGTATTATTGGCTTATGGGGCATGCAGTAAATAATTTATTTTCCAATATTCAGCCTGCTTTGACAGTAAATTAAAACGACATGAAAAGAGCTTGTTGAACAAAGAAAGTATCCAATCAAATTTAATTGGCTTGACTAAGGCAGCAGTAATACGTTCCATAATTAAACCAAGTTGTCTTGGTAGCTTTACAACCCTTTGCATGAATCAAAATGTCAAAAGTAACTCTGTGATATTGTTTATTTTAAAACATTACAGTGCCAATATCCTTTCAGATTTCCCTCCCGTGTTTACAGGCTAGTGTAACATGAGGTCCAGTCAGTCTGTCATTCCACTTTTAATTGATATCAACTCAATCTTGTTGGCTGCTCTCTCTCACCACCTTTACTAGTGATTTATCCCTCTGACAATGATAAACTCCAGCATTGACTTATGCACCGCTGCGTTAATGGATGGGTGAAAAGAGAGATGGAGAGAGAGGGGGGGGCAAAGAAAGAGAAAGAGGGGTGGGGACACAAGGGAGGGGGGGAGTGAGAGAGAGAGAGAGAGACAAAGAGAGAGACAGAGAGAGAGACATAGAGAGAGAGAGAGCGAGCTCTGGCCCCTGAAGTGTTTGTGACGGTTCCTCACAATCATACAGGACACAAATGACTCCCTTAATCGCACCATTTTCTGCCCCTCAATAGCCAGGGTTTAAACACTCTGTTTGCTTGCTGTCTCAAATACCCTCATATCGAAACCAATGGATTTCTACAATTTAAAACACATACACTGGGGGGAGTCGGTGGGGGATGCGGGCAGAGATAGAAAATACATTGGCAGGGGTCTGAAAAACCAGCCAATTCATGCGTGAAGCATTTAGCCATTGCCATCTCAACGCATGACTAACAGTTTTCGGTCACCCGCTTAATTTATTAATATCTATAATAAGCCCCTCTCTGATAACAGCCCTCTCTGAAAGCATTCTCTCTCTCTCTCTCTCTCTCTCTCTCTCTCTCTCTCTCTCTCTCTCTCTCTCTCTCTCTCTCTCTCTCTCTTCTCTCTCCCTCTCTCTCTCTTTGCCGCTAAAATGTTGTGCTGTTGATATTATTTTGCCCGCACAGATTAAGGAAGAGGACGAAGATGAATTGACTGCACCTGCCCTCCAATGAGTAGTGATAACAAGGCCAGTGGCGGGGGCAAAGCACAGTGGGTGTGCATCTCAAATGGCACCCTATTCCCTACATTCTCTATGGGTCTTGTCAAAAGTAGTGCACTATATAGGGCATTGGACTCGGAGCGGCCTCGCCAGCATAGCCTCCACATGGTAGTATCATTTTCATTTTCACACAGGGATATGTTGATGTGTTGGAGTCAGGCAGGGAGAGGAGAGGAGAGGAGAGGAGAGGAGAGGAGAGGAGAGGAGAGGAGAGGAGAGGAGAGGAGAGGAGAGGAGAGGAGAGGAGAGGAGAGGAGAGGAGAGGAGAGGAGAGGGGAGGAGAGGAGAGAGCATCACGCAGGGACATGTTGGTGTGAGTCAGGCAGGAAGGAGTGAGTACCAGTAGCTCTTCTGAAAGGCCACAGTGGTTGGATGGACGGACAGGCAGACAGATAGACAGATGGATGGACGGGGTAGACAGACCCCCCCCCCCCCCCCCCCCCCCCCCCACACACACACACACAGACATACCACTATCTCCCTCCTGACCACCACCAGTCTGAGCTAATGAGAATGTACTGTATATGTATTTATTCATTGTTTTTATAGTTGAGGAAGCCGCTTCCTTCGCCACAAGTAACTAGCATGTTGATGCTGAGTGTCCGCTGCTTTGAAGTCTCCGCCTAAATTTGTAAGCAACGATTTGATGACTAAAATAGCCCAACTCAAATTAAACCTTGGAAGAGAGAAATAAGAAAAAACATACTGTACTTTTTTCAAGACATCAACAATCTAGATTTAGGATTAGAAATGTATATGTGTTCATGTATTTTGTGACATTACACTGGTAGGCCTAAAGGTCAAATGAGGCTAAACGGACGATGCCAATAATATAATTGTGCGCTTCCCAAATTGCACCCTATTCCTTATATACTGTAGTGCCATACATTTAACCTAAGCCCTATGGGCCCTGGTCGAAGGTAGTGGACTATATAGGGAATAGTGTGCCATTTGGGATGCAGAGATAGTTCTGTACCACTTTGTACTCTCAGAACAACACACCAAGCCTATTACTGGGGAAGAAGAAAGAGAAATCATCTAAACCCTCCTTTTAGAGGTGTTGATCCCAATTGTTTAGCTGGGGTCAGGAGGAGCATGTTCTCCTGATTAATAACAGATTTATTTTCTTCTCCGACGACTTGTTTGGGGTTTCATCTGTGAAGGAGATGCCTCTCAGCAGACTGAGAGAACTGAGAGAACAGCAGTCTAATCGTCACAACTAGAATATCACCCTCTCCTTTTTCCTCTCCGCTTACATCCTCTGATTTGTCTTAACGCAACAGTGATCAATGTTCCTTTCTGCGTCTCCTCTCTGCGTCGTGGCAACAAGATGCCAGAAACACACTCTCTAATGCTGTAAAGGAGCTGATGCCATTAAATGATATCAACATCAAGGCGGCAGTTTGATTTTGAACTTTTTGTATTATAATTTTTTTGGGTGTTATGGCATTTTCAAATTATGCAGATCCCTTAATGAAACTCTGCCAACAAGCTTGTTTTTGTGTCTGTAGCCTAGCCTACTGGTCTGGCTTTGGATGGTACACAGCTTTCTCTAGGCTCTCTGTGTAATACAACCCTCTCAGTCTAGTTTTGGTGCAGCCTCATAGATAAAAATCCCCATAGGCTGTGTCATAAAGTTGTGGCAAAAGTGAAATGATGCCATTCACAAAGACATTCATGGGATTTTGACATCATGCAGAGTTTGCATTGGACAAATGATGCACTATTGCTGCAGAATTACAGTGTATATATATATATATATATATATATATATATATATATATATATATATATATATACTGAACAAAAATATAAACGCAACATGCAATAATTTCAAAATATTTACTGAGTTACAGTTCATATAAGGAAATCACTCAATTGAAATAAATAAATTAGGCCCTAATCTATGGATTTCACATGACTGGGCAGGGGCGCAGCCATGGGTGGGCCACTGGTGAGCCAGGACCAGCCAATCAGAATGAGTTTTCCCCCACAAAAGGGCTTTATTACAGAAATAAATACTCCTCAGTTTCATCAGCTGTCTGGGTGGCTGGTCTCAGATGATCCCGCAGGTTAAGAAGCCGGATGTGGAAGTCCTGGGCTGGAGTGGTTACACGTGGTCTGCAGTTGTGAAGCCGGTTGGACGTACTACCAAATTCTCTAAAACTACGTTGGAGGCGGCTTATGGTAGAGAAATGAACATTCAATTATCTGGCAACAGGTCTGGTGGACATACCTGCAGTCAGCATGCTCCCTCAAAACTTAAGAAATCTGTGGCATTGTGTTGTGTGACAAAACTGCACATTATAGATTGGGCTTTTATTGTCCCCAGCACAAGGTGCACCTGTTTAATGATCATACTGTTTAATCAGCTTCTTGATATGCCACACCTGTCAGGTGGATGAATTATCTTGGCAAATGAAAAATGCTCACTAACAGGGATGTAAACAAATTTGTGCACAACATTTGAGAGAAATTAGCTTTTTGTGCGTATGTAACATTTCTGGGATCTTTTATTTCAGCTCATGGGACCAACACTTTACATGTTGCATTTTTTATTTTTGTTCAGTATATATATATATATATACACAGTACCAGTCAAAAGTTTGGACACACCTACTCATTCCAGGGTTTTTCTTTATTTTTACTATTTTCTACATTGTAGAATAATAGTGAAGACATCAAAACTATGAAATAACACATATGGAATCATGTAGTAACCAAAAAAGTGTTCAACAAATCAAAATATATATATTTGAGATTCTTCAAAGTAGCCACCCTTTGCCTTGATGACAGCTTTGCACACTCTTGGCATTATATCAACCAGCTTCATGAGGTAGTCACCTAGAATGCATTTCAATTAACAGGTGTGCCTTCTTAAAAGTCCATATTATGGCAAGAACAGCTCAAATAAACAAAGAGAAACGACAGTCCATCATTACTTTAAGACATGAAGGTCAGAAAATACGGAACTTTGAAAGTTTCTTCAAGTGCAGTCGCAAAAACCATCAAGCGCTATGATGAAACTGGCTCTCATGAGGACCGCCACAGGAAAGGAAGACCCAGAGTTACCTCTGCTGCAGAGGATACGTTCATTAGAGTTACCTGCCTCAGAAATTGCAGCCTAAATAAATGCTTCACAGAGTTCAAGTAACAGACACATCTCAACATCAACTGTTTTTTTTTGTTTTTTTTTTGTCATTTAGCAGACGCTCTTATCCAGAGTGACTTACAGTTAGTGAGTGCATACATTATTATAATTTGTTCATACTGGCCCCCCACGGGAATCAAACCCACAACCCTGGCATTGCAAACACCATGCTCTACCAACTGAGCTACATCCCTGCCGGCCATTCCCTCCCCTACCCTGGGCCAATTGTGCGCAGCCCCATGGGTCTCCAGGTCGCGGCCGGCTACAACAGAGCCTGGATTCGAACCAGGATCTCTAGTGGCACAGCTAGCACTGCGATGCAGTGCCTTAGACCACTGCGCCACTCGGGAGGAGACTGCGTGAATCAGGCCTTCACGGTCGAATTGCTGCAAAGAAACCACTACTAAAGGACACCAATAAGAAGAAGAGACTTGCTTGGTCCAAGAAACACGAGCAATGGACATTAGACCGGTGGAAATCTGTCCTTTGGTCTGATGAGTCCAAATTTGAGATTTTTGGTTCCAACTGCCGTGTCTTTGTGAGACGCAGAGTAGGTGAACGGATGATCTCCGCATGTGTAGTTCCCACCGTGAAGCATGGAGGAGGAGGTGTGATGGTGTGGGGGTGCTTTGCTGGTGACACAGTCTGTGATTTATTTAGAATTCAAGGCACACTTAACCAGCATGGCTACCACAGCATTCTGCAGCGATACACCATCCCATCTGGTTTGTGATTAGTGGGACTATCATTTGTTTTTCAACAGGACAATGACCCAACACACCTCCAGGCTGTGTAAGGGCTATTTGACTAAGGAGAGTGATGGAGTGCTGCATCAGATGACCTGGCCTCCACAATCACCTGATCTAATATTTATAATTTATATATTCCTTAATTCCATTCTTTTACTTTTAGGTTGTGTGTATTCTGTGTATTGTTGTGAATTGTTAGTTATACTACACTGTTGGAGCTAGAAACACAAGCATTTCGCTACACGCTCAATAACATCTGCTAAACATGTGTATGTGACAAATAAAATTGTATTTGATTTGAATGGTTATCTACCCATGTTGTCGTTCAATGTGAGTCACTGTTGACATAATATGTCGGTGGTAGGCGGGCTAGATTAAAAAGTAAAACCCAAACAGGCATTGCGATATGACACAACTCCATACAAGATGCATGAGGATTATTTTGTCTTACCTTGCACAGGAAAACCCAATCCCAATAGAAAAAGAAAATGGCTGATGTAAAAACAAAAGAACGGCTTTGGGTTTCTTAGGGCGTAATAAGCTGTTTTTTCATCTCTCTCTCTGTGATTGAGCCAAAATCTATTTTAATTAACTCCGAATAATTGAAATTCAGACAACGTTGGTTCCAATTTACCAGCAATAAAGTTGTAATAGGGTTTTCTCTGCAATTTTACCCTTAATGCACTCATTCTAAAGAGCAGTATTTTGCCAGTCGAACAAATAGCATCACTGGAGTTTACGACCAGTAATAGTCCCACATTGATGCACACATTAAACTTGTTAAATCAATTCTGTGGACACTTTCTAAAGTGGACTGTCTGTTGGCTCTCTCCTCTCGCCCAGCCTACTCATACCCTCTCCAATGTATCAGTCTCTTTCATTCCCCTCCTAATGATTCAGGCCTTTTCGTTTGTAATTACACTGAACAAAAATATAAATGCAACATGTAAAGTGTTGGTGTCATGTTTCATGAGCTGAAATTAAAAATCACAGAAATGTTCCATATGCACACAAATCTTATTTCTCTCAAATGTTGTGCACAAATTTGTTTACATCCCTGTTAGTGAGCATTTCTCCATGCCAAGATAATCCATCCACCTGACAGGTGTGGCATATCAAGAAGCTGATTAAACAGCATGATCATTACACAGGTGCACCTTGTGCTGGGGACAATAAAAGGCCACTCTAAAATGTGCAGTTTTGTCACAGAACACAATGCCACAGATGTCGCAAGTTTTGAGGGCGCGTGCAATTGTCATGCTGACTGCAGGAATGTCCACCAGAGCTGTTGCCAGATAATTGAATGTTAATTTCTCTACCATAAGCTGCCTCCAATGTTGTTTTAGAGAATTGGCCTCACAATCGCAGACCATGTGTAAGCATGCCAGCCCAGGACCTCCACATCCGGCTTCTTCCCCTGCGGCATCGTCTTAGACCAGCCACCTGGACAGCTGATAAAATTGTGGGTTTGCACAACCGAAGAATTTCTGCACAAACTGTCAGAAATCTGAATGCAGTTCGGCGTCGTAACCAACTTCAGTGGGCAAATACTCACCTTCGATGGCCACTGGCACGCTGGAGAAGTGTGCTCTTCGCGGATGAATACCAGTTTCACCTGTACCTTGCAGATGGCAGACAACGTATGGCGTCATGTGGGCGAGTGGTTTGTTGATGTCAACATTGTGAACAGAGTGCCCCATGGTGGCAGTGGTGTTAAGGTATGGGCAGGCATAAGCTATGGACAACGTACACAATTGCATTTTATCGATGGCAATTTGAATGCACAGAGATAATGTGACGAGATCCTGAGGCCCATTGTTGTGCCATTCATCCGCCGCCATCATCTCATGCTTCACACAGCCATTGAAGAGGAGTGGGACAACATTCCACAGGCCACAATCAACAGCCTGATCAACTCTATGCGAAGGAGATGTGTTGCGCTGCGTTGGGCAAATGGTGGTCACACCAGATACTGACTACTTTTATTTTTAAAGGTATCTGTGACCAACAAATGCATATCTGTATTCCCAGTCGTGTGAAATCCATAGATTACGGCTTAATTGACAGATTTTTCTTATATGAATCTTCGAAATTGTTGCACATTGCGTTTATATTTTTGTTCAGTGTATTTATGTTCTACAGGCGTAGATACCTGATTGTAATGTGTATTTATGGGCAGGCCTAATGCTCCTGATGTACCTAGATGTTTATAATGAAAATGCATGACATGACGTAGTTCAACCAGAGTTATCTCTGAGACTGTAGATTTGTGTACACAGACAGAAACATCACCTTAGCTGACTACTTTGTCGTCCGCCCGCCTTTAGAACAACATCGCTGTAAACAAACACCCACACACCCATTAGTTGACCAGTAACAGCTACCTCATTGAATTGCTTAGATCTTCAACAATGCATTATACAGTATATAATACATAGACAATGCATTGCTCTAGTCCCTGCAGTGCACATTACTTGGAAAATGCTATAGTCAATACTATTACTTGTATTCTTATGTTGATTAGCATCAACACCCCTCCCCATCACACCCTCATCAGATAGTATGGAATTCCCTTTCTTATAAAATAAAAAATAAAAAATAAATATATTTGTTAGTGTCTTTTATTGTTATAAACAAACATACAGTTGAAGTCGGAAGTTTACATACACTTAGGTTGGAGTCATTAAAACTTGTTTTTCAACCACTCCACAAATGTCTTGTTAACAAACTATAGTTTTGGGAAGTCGGTTAGGACATCTACTTTGTGCATGACACAATAAATTTTTCCAACAATTATTTACAGACAGATTATTTCACTTATAATTCACTGTATCACAATTCCAGTGGGTCAGAAGGTAAACTAGGTTGACTGTGCCTTTAAACAGCTTGGAAAATTCAAGAAAATGATGTCATGGCTTTAGAAGCTTCTGATAGGCTAATTGACATCATTTGAGTCAATTGGAGGTGTACCAGTGGATGTATTTCAACGCCTACCTTCAAACTCAGTGCCTCTTTGCTTGACATCATGGGAAAATCAAAAGAAATCAGCCAAGGTTCATCTTTGGGAGCAATTTCCAAACGCCTGAAGGTACCACGTTCATCTGTACAAACAATAATACGCAAGTATAAACACCATGGGACCACGCAGCCGTCATACCGCTCAGGAAGGAGACGCGTTCTGTCTCCTAGAGATGAACGTACTTTGGTGCGAAAAGTGCAAATCAATCTCAGAACAACAGCAAAGGACCTTGTGAAGATGCTGGAGGAAACAGGTACAAAAGTATCTATATCCACAGTAAAACAAGTCCTATATCGACATAACCTGAAAGGCCGCTCAGCGAGGAAGAAGCCACTGCTCCAAAACCACCATAAAAAAGCCAGACTACGGTTTGCAACTGCACATGGGGACAAAGATCGTACTTTTTTGAGAAATGTCCTCTGGTCTGATGAAACAAAAATAGAACTGTTTGGCCATAATGACCATCGTTATGTTTCGAGGAAAAAGGGGAAAGCTTGCAAGCCAAAGAACACCATCCCAACCGTGAAGCACGGGGGTGGCAGCATCATGCTGTGCGGGTGCTTTGCTGTAGGAGGGACTGGTGCACTTCACAAAATAGATGGCATCATGAGGAAAGAAAATTATGTGGATATATTGAAGCAACATCTCAAGACATCAGTCAGGAAGTTAAAGCTTGGTCGCAAATGGGTCTTCCAAATGGACAATGACACCAAGCATACTTCCAAAGTTGTGGCAAAATGGCTTAAGGACAACAAATTCAAGGTATTGGAGTGGCCATCACAAAGCACTGACCTCAATCCTATAGAAAATGTGTGGGCAGAACTGAAAAAGCTTGTGCGGGCAAGGAGGCCTACAAACCTGACTCAGTTACACCAGCTCTGTCAGGAGGAATGGGCCAAAATTCACCCAACTTATTGTGGGAAGCTTGTAGAAGTCTACCCGAAACATTTGACCCAAGTTAAACAATTGAAAGGCAATGCTACCAAATACTAATTGAGTGTATGTAAACTTCTGACCCACTGGGAATGTGATGAAAGAAATAAAAGCTGAAAGAAATAATTTTCTCTACTATTATTCTGACATTTCACATTCTTAAAATAAAGTGGTGATCCTAACTGATCTAGGACAGGGAATTTTTACTAGGATTAACTATCAGGAATTGTGAAAAACTGAGTTTAAATGTATTTGGCTAAGGTGTATGTAAACTTACGACTTCAACTGTAGATATTATGTGCAGTATAATTACATTTCTATTATAGTCCTTAGTGTGATTCATCATCAACAATCCCAGCTATACAGTTACTGTGGGTCCTCAATTTAACACTATATTACCATGGCCATGTGATACTATATGGGTGAGCCAGTGTTCAATTTGACATTATATCTACTTCACTCTGGGAAGTGGACAGGCTTGGTTGTACTGTAGTGTTGTTATGAGTGTGTAGCTAGCTGTGATTCCATACATTGAAACTAGTTCAGTGGAGTTTGCCCTCTCCACTTCTCTCTCCCTGTGGTGCTGTACTGAAAGAGCTGCAAAAACGGGTCACGTGACTCATGACGTGGCTGCATGCAGGCCTCGCTCTGCTCCGTTGCCAGTCAATTCATGATTCAGAAATCACTTGTCCTTTAAACTGTCTGTTTGGCCCAATCCCCTTCTGCCTGGCAGGCAGCTGGCTGCTCCTGTACTATAGAGACATTCAGCTAATCGATTACAAGCCCCGAGACAGGGGAGATGTCTGACAGCACTGTACTAAGATGAAATTAGTCAGAGTGACGGTGGTATGGGTAGGGGGGTAACCCAGTGCATGGCGGCCACAGGTGACCGGTCTCCTCTGGGACTGTGGTGCAGGGGCTGCTGGGTAAAGGGGACAGCGTGTGCTAAGCCCCATGTAATTAGGACAATGTTTCTACAAGATTCCCAAATTATCCCCAGAGCAGGAGAGAGGGAGAGGAAAGGAGGGAGAGGCCAGAAGGAGGGAGAAGGAGGGAGAGAGAGAGAGAGAGAGAGAGAGAGAGAGAGAGAGAGAGAGACAAGTCTTCCAGAGGAAAATATGACAAAGAGAGGAAAGCGGCAACATGGAGAAACAAACAGGGGTCTGGGTTGGGCAGAGAAGAGAGAAATCAGGGGGATGCTTTCAAGCAAAACTTGGCCTCTACCAGTGTGGCAGATATTACACGAAATTATTCAGTTCTTGGGGAATGTGAAATCACACTAATTGCATTTTGAAGTAGCCCGTAGCTGTGGCTGAAAGGCCAAGGTTAGACACAGCTCTGCCTGCCCGCCGTGGAGAGAGCAGAGCACCTCAATTGATTTCACAGCTGATATTCCTCAGAATTTACACTTATTTTACATTGCACACTGGGGCCCCTTTTAAATGTAAATTTGGTGTAAACTGCACTTGTTGTTTGGTCCTCGCTACAAACAAGGCAGGAGGGTGTCGGCATGCACACGTGGAAATAAGCAGAATTTATTTAAAATATTTCAAAAGAAAAAGAGAAAATGCTGCCTGTGCTGCTATGATCTGAGAGAGAGTAAACCTATTAAACAACACTCTGAGTAAACAACACTCCTAGTAAACAACACTCCTAGTAAACAACACTCAGAGTAAACAACACTTCGAGTAAACAGCACTCCTAGTAAACAACACTCAGAGTAAACAACACTCTGAGTAAACAACACTTCGAGTAAACAACACGCTTAGTAAACAACACTCCTAGTAAACAACAATCTGAATAAACAACACTCAGAGTAAACAACACTCTGAGCAAACAACACTCTGAGCAAACAACACTCTGCGCAAACAACACTCCGAGCAAACAACACTCCTAGTAAACAACACTCATAGTAAACAACACTCCTTGTAAACAACACTCCTAGTAAACAACACTCCTTGTAAACAACACTCCTTGTAAACAACACTCCTAGTAAACAACACTACTAGTAAACAACACTCCTAGTAAACAACACTCCTAGTAAACAACACTCCTAGTAAATAACACAGCAGGCTGTCATCTGGAGGCTAGAGAGAAAATACAGCTGGAAATACAGTTTTATAACAGTCTTGATTTTGAGGCTGTTTGTTGCAACACAACATTATACGCTAACAAGGGATTAGTCAAACATACAATAGCCTTGTGAAGGATCGTGTTTAGGGCCTCACTGGCATGAAATACGAACTCTTCAAAAATAAAAGCTGTCATGCAGCAATTAGGCAATAGACAATAGAAGCCTGGACTTGATTTCAATGGGAAAAAGTCCAACTGAAAGTATTTAGCCTAGCCACCTCATTATGTTATCCTTTCATTAGCCTTTAGAGTTTAGCTTTCAACCATTTTTTGCATACTTTATACAACTGAGTGAGGGTTACATCCCAAATGGCATACTATTCACTATATAGTGCACTACTTTTGACCAGGGCCCATAGGAGATAGAGTGACATTTCAGACACAGCCAGTGAATCAGAGCTATTTGAGGGCTTTTAAATTTTTTAACCATCATCACATAATTACTCCTAGTTTAGGCAACACCGGCTACACCCCTCCCTCAACACCCCCACTCGACAAAACATAAGTCATTTTGACTCGTTCCAAAGCGCATAAACACAACAATTACAAACCACTTTCTGGAGGTCAGTCACTTCTAACGCTGAGATCACGGGCAGTCTGCTGTTCCCTAGCAACTTCAAGAGAAAACTGTGTGGAGAGAGCCGTGCAATAAAGGCCCCGTTTGAAATCATCTAACGCTTATTTGGAACAACACAGACCTGTGTCTAATGTTCAAACAACTTTTCATTCTATCCTCTTTGTGAGTAACGGTTCTTCTCTGTGTTAAATCGGCTAAAAGAAAGAGCACCGCCCTTCTCAGAGGATTTGGTGTTGTTTGTGTTGGGTTTTTAGTAGGCGTTCAAGGGCTGCGTACGTAATGGCACCCTGTTTACTATATAGTGCAGTACTTTAAACCAGGGCCCTCCTCAAAAGTACTGAGCTTTAAAGGGAATAAGGTGCCATTTCCAACACACACAAGGAAGACGTAACCAAGGAGTGCTGTACACTAAGTAAGATGAGAACATGCATATTCCAGATGGTTAATTAGGGTAGAGGAAACTACTGGTGTCACCTCTGTATATGGGCTTGTCCTGAATCAATAGATGAGAGGTAGTGTGCATTTTAAACAGACAGGTCATTTCCCCTCTGTTCCTCTGGGTTTCTCCCATCAATGTCTGGGTAGAGGGGACTAAGAAGACACTCTCACTCACTCACTAACTCACATATAATTTGTAAATGCAGCCTTACCTCTCCATTCAAGTTAAACACAGCAAAAAAGGAGGCTTTTCTCCTCTGATTAGTCAGCTGGTAGCTAGGTGGAAAATACCGCAACACACAGAGAGGCAGGGGCCAGGGCCCGTGAAACGTGTTTGTATTCGCCTCATTACCTTGTAAAGTAAGCTGAGAAAATGTGAGGAACATCCCTGGTATTCTAGCTAGCGCCTGATGAGTGTGTTTGTTGACATGCATATTCCCCCCTGTGCTAACCAGCAGACAGCTAGAGAAGGAGTCTCCTTCTGCTCCCAGCGGCATGGTGCTGCTCTGGGCTGGGCTGGGTTGGGTGTGGGGGCTGGAGGGCTGGAGATGAGGGCTGGGTGTGGGGGCTGGAGGTAGGAGCTGGTGGGGCTGGTTGAGGGGTTTGAGGGGTGTGTGCTCCGGAGCCGAGGCCTCTGCACCCCCCATGCAGAGTCTCCCTCCTCTGTTGTCTCTTTACTTATTTAGTCCTGCTGATGATGCAGCTGATCTGAGAACCAACACTCCTGCTACTCTCCCACTTCCCATCTACTGTACTGTAGAAGACATGTCCCACTTCTCAATTTGTCCACTAATCAATTTGGCTCATAAGGCTTCTTATATTGCTGCCTTTTCACAATAATGTTTTATTTGTAGTCGTTTTAAATCCCTCCTTAACATTTCTTATATAGGTGTTGATGCTATATGCATCTAAGACCATACATACTATTAGGCCTTAGCATCAGCATAATATTCACCATTAGAATCTGGGCACACTGTCTCTGTTTCTGTCTCAGAAATGTTTCTTTGTTTACATGATGCTCAGGACACAGGTAGCCAATACTAAAATGAAGCCTTGGCTGTAGGAAACTGTCCTATTCTGCCTTCCCTGTTCTCTATTTAGCACATGATAAAATGTTTTCAGTAGAGCAGTTAAACAATTTTATGGCAGCCACCCTCAAAGCTGTAGAGTCTTAAATTATCCCTGTAATGGTAGATTAATTTCAGGCTGCCTATTGCAATTCAGGACAAAATACTTTAAACTCGTTTGTGGGGGGGGGGGCAAGGGAAAGTCTTCCAGGGTTCTGTGCCATCTCTTTCTGCAACACACTTACAGCAGCTAGAGTACAGTACTGCAGAGGGCATGTATTCACCAATGTTCTTTCAGTGTTAATAAAACCTATCTGTACACGGAGGACGATAACAAGTGGACAAAGATCATAGCTACAATATTATAGTCCTGGTTTTACCTTCAGGAGGCTGCTGCCACTGTAAATGAATGGATCACAGTGTGTCTGTCTGTATCTATGGCATATTAAGATAGATAACCATAGTACAGGGAAGAATTAAGATATAAACCAGTGGAGGCTGCTGTGGGGAGGACGGCTCATAATAATGGTTGGAATGGAGCTAATGGAATGGCATCAAACACATGGAACCCATGTTTTCGATGTATTTGATACCATTCAACTTATTCCTCTCCAGCCATTACCACGAGCCCATCCTCCCCAATTAAGGTGCCACCAACCTTATGAAGATAGATAACCATATTACACAGTACAGGGAATAATTAATATATGAACAGTACATATTAAACAATTGAGAGAATAAAATAAATGAAATAATAACAAAAATATGACATTACAGTTAACAAACATGAAAATACAGGATACATTAGAGTAGGTAGCTCTGTAAGATGTGGTGGTGCTATAACCTCTCTGTAGTGGACTCTTTCTTATTGGAGAGTATACTGTACCTCATGATAAATACAGGATACATTAGAGTAGGTAGCTCTGTAAGATGTGGTGGTGCTATAACCTCTCTGTAGTGGACTCTTTCTTATTGGAGAGTATACTGTACCTCATGATAAGTCAGTGGTAGGTCATGTCTGCTTCCTGTTCCTTTTTAATCTACAGGCCTCATCCTGTATGTCCAGTGCTCCAGTGCAGTGAGCAGCAGCCCTCTGTTAAGGACAGTGGTGATAAACCTCTGGCTCCTCTCCCCTGCTGTGTAAATATATATCAAGCCAGGTTAATATGATAAACCAACATCCCACCATCCGTTGTAAATCAAACCAAGGGCTACAGCTAGGGTTTGATAGGGTGCATGCTATCTGAACCGTGGTGAATGTGTGGATTTGTATCAACCTGGCCAATGTCTGTCACAGGGGTGTGTTCATTAATGTTCATGCATGTGTGTGTGTGTGTGTGTGTGTGTGTGTGGTAGGGAGGTTGGAAGGCAGGTTTCACCTTTGTTATCTCTCCCTTCTCACAACTGACCTCTCTTGTAATAAATGGATAGAGGGCCCCTTCTAAATCAACGCTGACTATTTAACACAATGAAGGAACTAATTTTTTTCCATTTAGCTCAACATTAGCAGTGAGATGACTTCTACCCTAATGGGTTCTAATGTATTATGTCTCTCCTTTTCTCTCTCTTTCCTTTTCCCCCTCCTCCTCCTTTGAAAATCATAGTCCGCGTCCTAAACGGCACCCTTTTTTCCGACATGGTGCACTATTTTTGACTAGAGCGCTATGGGCCCTGGTCAAAAGTAGTACACTACATAGGGAATGGGGTACCATTTGGGATGCAGAAATACTCAGGAAAGTCAGCGGATTCTACCCGTTTTATCTAATGCATAATGTTCATTTCAGACCCTTAATTACCTTTAAATGAAAATTGGCTTAGCAGCTAGATGGATTGTGGGTAGGCAGGCATCAAACCACCCAGCATGTCCTGGGGTCCCTCCCAAATGGCACCCTATTCCCTATAATAGAGTCCTACTTTTGACTAGAGCCCCTGGGCCCTGGCCAAAAGTAGTGCACTATAAAGGGAATAGGGTGCCATTCGGGACGCATATCCTGGAGATGTGTGCCTGAAAATGCAATTTGGTGGAGATGTGATGTGACTACAGCCAACAGGCCAGCAGTTCATTAATTTTTACTGCATGTTCAGGTAGTTTCCCTGGAGTGGCTCTGCTTCTGATTCCTAGTGAAATCCACCTGGAGAATTATAGCAGTAATACCTATCCCTTTCATACATGTTTTATGTCGTTTTACGTTCCCTTGTTCTACGAGTACTGGAGGGTTAAAATGTTAAGGTATGTGTAGTGTGTTAAAATGAGGTGTAGGGAGTAGTGAGGTCATTGATTGACTCATTTGTGTGGTGTAATATGCTAAGCAGTAGACAGTTCATTTCTCTATTGAGTGATGAAGGCATTGGTCATTAATTTATCACAGAGAGAAGGAAGGGGGAGAGAGGGGAGACCTCATTATTCTCCTTCAGTGGGATGTCTTGAAGGGTACGAGGTGAATGGTTGATGAATCCAGGTTAGGGACTCTGTATAAGGCCAATGTCCACACACTCAAAGAACTCCTACGTTGTATTTGTGTTTCTTACAAACCGATTAAAAAAAAGAAAGACCCCATAATGGAATGAAGGAGCTGGTGGAGTACAGTGTAGTCCACGTTTGTGTGTGTGTGTGTGTGTGTGTGTGTGTGTGTGTGTGTGTGTGTGTGTGTGTGTGTGTGTGTGTGTGTGTGTGTGTGTGTGTGTGTGTGTGTGTGTGTGTGTGTGTGTGTGTGTGTGTGTGTGGGTGTGTAATTGCATGTGCGTGTGTGCGTGTGAGAGAGTGTGTTACTCTGACATGGTTTGCTTAATGTGTAATGAGTACCAGGGGGTGTTCACTCCTGTGTAGCAGCAGCTCTGTCTTCTTCCCACGCTGTGTCCTCTGCTTCAGCCCCTAATGAGACCACATTACACTCTCTTTATCAGACACACAGCCACTCACACACATGCCGGTGGAGATTTCACTTCACACACACACACACACAATATGCCAAGTCTATCTCCCACTCTCATCTCCAGGCCCCACCAGTATTACTGTACATTGTCTCTGAACAACTGGATCTAGGGAGATTATATTGTATTGAATATTGTAACTCCTTGAAACGACAATGTCCCTTGTTTGAATTGACTGGATAGGGTTCTAAGCTTAATCTGGGCCTGTATGTAGTGTGAAGTTACAGTCTGTCTGGTGTGGGGATGGGGATGGGGACAGCTTTGAAATGAATACGTAACTCTAGCTGGTTTGCTTCAAAGGATGTACTACTTTTTGTTATTAGAGAACGCACCCACATCGACCGTGTAACACTCTCCCTTTTGATAGTCTGCCTAATCAATCAATCAATCAATTTTATTTTATATAGCCCTTCTTACATCAGCTAATATCTCGAAGTGCTGTACAGAAACCCAGCCTAAAACCCCAAACAGCTAGTAATGCAGGTGTAGAAGCACGGTGGCTAGGAAAAACTCCCTAGAAAGGCGAAAACCTAGGAAGAAACCTAGAGAGGAACCAGGCTATGAGGGGTGGCCAGTCCTCTTCTGGCTGTGCCGGGTGAAGATTATAACAGAACCATGCCAAGATGTTCAAAAATGTTCATAAGTGACAAGCATGGTCAAATAATAATCAGGAATAAATCTCAGTTGGCTTTTCATAGCCGATCATTAAGAGTTGAAAACAGCAGGTCTGGGACAGGTAGGGGTTCCATAACCGCAGGCAGAACAGTTGAAACTGGAATAGCAGCAAGGCCAGGCGGACTGGGGGACAGCAAGGAGTCACCACGGCCGGTAGTCCCGACGTATGGTCCTAGGGCTCAGGTCTCTCAGTTGGCTTTTCATAGCCGATCATTAAGAGTTGAAAACAGCAGGTCTAATACATAACAAGTTTATTTCTTTGTATTTTTTATACAGGTAAAATCCCATTAAGATCCAGAATCTCAATTTCAAGGGACACCTGTTCCATTCGTAGCCGATGTACTATGTTTAGTTTAACGGTTTACTCTGAAGCATTTCATATTATGTTATGGCTGGGACAGAATAGAGGGACCTGCACAATATGTTATATTGGTACCATAGTGACATGGACATGGACTGAATCAGGAATGAATCATAGTTCCCCAGAAACAGCTCTTTACCCCACAGACAGACAAAAGGATAGAGGGATCTCTGACTTTCCTTTTTTTATCCTTTCATCAGTGGAACATGCCATTGTAAGGTAGCTCCTAATTACTCTCCAGCTGAGACGATCCAAATATTCCCCTGGTGCTAATATTTTTCTGCCTGAATGAGTCATTATGTTGTTTGGCAGACTGAAACGGACTGAAACAGACTAAAACAGCAGCCTTTCTCTGTCTGAACACTATATGGTTCATGTTCTACCCATCCACGCACACACAAGCACGCGCGCACGCACACAGGGCACACACACACATAGATACACAGACACACACACACACATCATCCCCCCTCACTTCCACGACGACCCTCCCCACTGTGACATGACAGGTTGTTCAGCAGCCTATGAGGAGCTGATCTGCCTTACTGTCTGTACGACTGTAGGTATCTCTTTGTAGCTAGGCCTACAGTACCCCTGTCATTTCACTCTGTCTATCGCCTATTTCTATATATATTTCTATATACCACCATTATATCCTAGCTCTCTCATTCTCTCTCTCATCTCTCCTCTCTCTCTCATCTTTCCTCTCTCTCTCCTCTCTCCCTCTCTCTCCTTACTCCCTCTTCATACATGCACTTACGCACACACACAAACATACACGCACAAACACAAAAGCAGACAGACAGACACTCAGACTGGTATGTATGTGTAATCATCTTTGCTGTCTTTTGTGTGTGTTAGAGTCAAGGACAGGAGTAGAGGACAAATAGGCTGGAGGGAGGAGGGAGGAGGGAGGAGGGAGGAGGGAGGAGGGAGGAGGGAGGGAGGGGTTATAGAGCATAGAGATGGCTGGGTGGATGCTGCTCTTAGCTCTGTTTACTGTGTAGTGTGGGGTCTATCTGGACGAGGGGACTGGAAGAGAGAGAGAGAGAGAGAGAGAGAGTAAAGGAATTTAGACTCCTCTACTTACTGCGCAGGGTGCGTCCCATATGGCACCCTATTGCCTATACAGTGCACTACTTATGGGTCCTAGTCAAAAGTAGTGCACTAATTAGGGAATAGGGTACCATTTGGGAAGCAGGCACAGTCCCACCCCTCAGAGGAGCCCATAGAGCCATGTTGATCGTATACCATATTTTCTATTAGACCTAGTCATTCATGCTCTGAAGTTTTTCTATTAAGGATGATTGGCATATTGATAACTCCTGAATTATTCAACACTATAAGCATATTTAACAGTTTTAGAGACCATCAAATATTACTCTAGCTACTACTGTTTAAGTGTTTGAGAATGTTGTTGGAATGTTGCTATTCTTTAATGCAGCTAGCCATAATGAATGCATTTCCAAATTAGATGAGATTTTTCCCCCATTATTTTCCTTTGCTCATCCTAGCGTATTGATTGGTTGGAAATGCCCCTTGAACTTGACCTCTCCCGTGTTGCTCAACGTCAATAATGCTGTCGTCCTCTTCTCTCCCTGTCAGCCAGCCGATCTTCTCTGCTGAGAAAAATATCGACAGCTGTGTTTAGCATCTTTGGGATGCTCAAGATGGCTGAATATGTTAAGATATTTCCCCTGACTATTGGAGTCTCAGTGACGGCACCAAGTTTTTATTGCGCAAATGTACTATTTGTTTATTATATAGATTTGATTTAAGTGAAATTAAAGGAAGAGGGACTCAAAACAGCTGGCTAAAGCCTGTCGTTTATTTGGTATGTATTATCCACACAGAGTGTACAGTATGGCATACCTTGAAAGTACATTTTTTAAACAAAACGCACATGAACACAAAGGCTGGTTTGAGAAAGCTCCCCCTCCATGCCAAACATTTTTCAGTGTCCAACATCAGTGTGTATGTGCTGTGGCCTCATGTTTCAACTGTAGTGGAAGACAATACATGGTATTATTGCAGGTTCTCTTCTCTCTGAATATGTATTCTCCTCCTGCTGCTCCTTTCAGTGCAGTTTTGTTATGAATCGCATCTGGGCAATACTTGTCACCCAGAGCGCTCTGCCGTGCTCTCATAGGGCTCTCTAATCGGTGGATCTGACAGTTGTTTCTGATGATGAGGAGGAGGGGAATGGCACAAAGGTGAAAGACCAAATCACTTGAGCAGTGGCCTAGAGTCTTTCCATAGACAATTATTCCTCATTGAGCCGACACCCAAGGTGTAATCTGTGATCTGCACTAGAGAGGGAGGGAGATGGAGATATCCACTCAGCCTACTCCAGGTTCACTGTAAAGCTGATCTAATACTCACAGATAACAGGAAGAGAAAGGCCAAGGAGGCTAGGAAAGGCCACAACAACTGTTGTACTGTCAGTCTGTCAGTTAGCTTTACTGTAGCTAAGATTTAGCTAATTCAAATGTGAGAAGAAAAAAAAGATTAAGAAAAGGTGGACATATTGTAAAAAAATATATATTAATATTATTATTAAATCCGAATTATTTAATAGGAAGAAACAAATTGAAACAAAATAAAAATGTAATGTACAGTACCTTTTGTTAAAAAGTGTGGATTTAAACAGACAGACAGACAGACAGACAGACAGATGGACGGACGGTGAAATAAAAGGACTTCTATCTCAGACGTTCTCTGAGACTGGTCATTAGAGTTGGAATCACAGTCGTTAAAGTTTGATGATATAAATGAGATAAAAAAATTGCATTGATTATTAAACAGAATAATTATGAAAACTTAAAGCCAGTGAAATATGTTTAAAAGGAAACTAATTAAAACAAATGTTTCAGCATCTATCTTCATCGGTCTGTCTGTGGGTGACTACTACAGCATGTGATCAGAAGAGCTATTATAACCGTGGTCAGTAAATTATTTTATGAACTTTCAGTTTCCACTTTGAAAACATTGGGTGAGTATGTAGACTGAAGGACATGGAAAGAGAACTGGTTAAGTATTGTAAGGATTTGGTATTTTAATAACATAAAAAGAAACTCTTTAAAAACCATACATTTCAGTATGCCAGTTTCTATGTTTGAAACGCCTGAAGCGTTAGAATGTTGAGGCATTGTTAATGCACTGTAATTGGAGACATTTCTGACAAATTGAATATAGATAATAATGGTTGTATATTATTCTTCATATGTTTGGAAAGACTATTTGACAGAGACATACAGGGCCGTGAAAAAGTGTTTGCCTCCTTTCTGATTTTCTCTACTTTTGCATATTTATGATACTGAATGTTATCAGATCTTCAACCAAAACCTAATATTAGATTAAGGGAACCTGAGTTTACAAATAACAAGATAGATACTTATTTTATCTATTTAATTAACAAAGTAATGCAACACCTAATTCCCCTGTGTGAAAAAGTAATTCCCCCCTTACACTCTAGCTGGTTGACTCATCTGTTCATAGAACATTCTTCCAAGAGTCTTGATGATCATCCAGGTGCTTCCAAGTGCTTTTTGGCAAACTTGAGTCAACTTTTTGGACGAGATGGGTCCCATTATGTCTGGCAAAAACCAAACACTGCATTCCACAGTAAGAACTTTATACCAACGGTCAAGCATGGTGGTGGTAGTGTGATGGTTTGGGGATGCTTTGCTGCCTCAGGACCTGGATGACTTGCCTTAATAGAAGGAACCATGAATTCTGCTCTGTATCAGATAATTCTACAGCAGAATGTCAGGCCATCCGTCTGTGAGCTGAAGCTGCAAGGTAGTGATCCAAAACACACAATCAAGTCTACATGAAAATGGCTAAAAAGCAACACATTTGAAGTTTTGGAATGGCCTAGTCAAAGTCCCAACCTAATCCCAATTGAGATGTTGTGGCAGGACTTGAAAGGAGCAGTTCATGCTTGAAAACCCACAAATGTCGCTGAGTTAAAGCAGTTCTGCATGCAAGAGTGGGCCAGAATTCCTCCACAGCGACGTGAGAGACTGATCAACAACTACAGGAAGCGTTTGGTTGGAGTCATTGCAGCTGAAGGTGGCACAACCAGTTATTGAGTATAAGTCGGCAATTACTTTTTCACCCAGGGACATTGGGTGTTGCATAACTTTGTTTATGAAATAAATGAAATAAGTATGTAATTGTTGTATTATTTGTTCACTCGGGTTCCCTTTATCTAATATTAGGTTTTGGTTGAAGATCTGATAAGATGCAAAAGTAGACCAAATTTGAAAGGGGGCAAATACTTTTTCACAGCACTGTAAGATGCAAAAAATATATAGAAATATAATATGAAATGCTTAATCTTCCAGTGAAAATTAGTATACAACATGCTATTCTTATTAATACATTGAGGTGAAAGTGAATAAAGCAGGTGAATCATATGACTGGATCCATAGTGACTGCTGTCTCCAAGGTTGTTGGCAGGGACACAGCATAAGAAAGGGATTGTTATTCTGAGGACACTGAGGTAATTGATTAGCCACAGCTAGCGGACCGAAGGAAAATCTAACTTTTGTTAGTCTAGACGTAACTATGGGATCATTCTGGCAGATTAAAACACACTGGTGGCCATGGAGAGAGAGAGAGAGAGAGAGAGAGAGAGAGAGAGAGAGAGAGAGAGAGAGAGAGAGAGAGAGAGAGAGAGAGAGAGAGAGAGAGAGAGAGAGAGCGAGCGAGAGAGGGAGAGAGGAGAGAGAGAGAGAGAGAGAGAGAGAGAGAGAGAGAGAGAGAGAGAGAGAGAGAGAGGTAGAGGTAGAGAGAGAGAGAGACACTCGAAGATCAGTTTTGGGCCCATTGTGTGTGTAGTTTGCATTTGACACACAGTGTCCACAGTTTCCACACCACAGGATGGATCCCCACAGTGAGGCCTTTGACAGCCTGATGAATTAGGCCTGACAAGAGCCAAACTGGCTGTCCTCCGTGCCAGCTGCCAGTTGAGCATTTACACTCTGTTAATTGAATTGGCAATTTGTGTAACAATACCTGTTTGGTGGAGTCGGAGCTGCCATTTAGCCCTGCTCTAATCCAGAAACTAGGGAATAAGGAACGCTAAGCTTCCCAAGAAATTACTGCAGATTTGAAATGACAGTGCGGGGCCCTGTTGCAATTTTCTATTAAATGATAAATAAGTTAACAATAGCAATAATGTTGACTTATAAAACTGAAAGTTAAATTGACTTTCAAATAGCACTGCGCTTCAGAAATTGCCAATGTACTGAGAATCAAATTGCAGTAAATTGTAATCTTGAAACCAAAAGCTGTTTGTGACATGGTTGTATTAAACAGCCAACATGAAACATTGAGAGTGGTAAATATAAACTGATATTTTCACATCATAAAGCTGCATTAATTTAAATTAAGGAAGGTTTTCACCCTGATTTGCATGTACACACAGTTAGTTTGAATTTGGATTCTGAGTTAATAGTGAGAACGTTTAATAACGTTCAGTACCTCAGTAGCAATGTCAGTTCTTGTTATATGTAGCTAGTGCTAAGTCAATCAGATTTTGTTTGTTTCTATTGCAACAAATGATAGAAGCAGAGATGGGTCAAGCGAATTTTAAACTATGCTATTCATTACTTATTATCTCAGTATGATTTGAATACAGTTTTCCATAATGTTCTTCCTCTGGTGTGTGAATAGTGTATGAATATAGTGGTAATATACAGTACCAGTCAAAAGTTAGGACACACCTACTCATTCAAGGGTTTTTCATTATTTGTACTATTTTCTACATTGTAGAATAATAGCGAAGACATCAAAACTATGAAAGAACACATATGGAATAATGTAGTAACCAAAAAAGTGTTGCACACTCTTGGCATTCTCTCAACCAGCTTCATGAGGAATGCTTTTCCAACAGTCTTGAAGGAGTTGTCACATATGCTGAGCACTTGTTGGCTGCTTTTCCTTCAGTCTGCGGTCCAACTCATCCCAAACCAATTGGGTTGAGGTCGGTTGATTGTGGAGGCCAGGTCATCTGATGCAGCACTCCATCACTCTCCTTCTTGGTCAAATAGCCCTTACACTCCTTCAAGACTGTTGGAAAATCATTCCTCATGAAGCTGGTTGAGAGAATGCCAAGAGTGTGCAAAGCTGTCATCAAGGTAAAAGGTGGCTACTTTGAAGAATCTCAAAAAGAAAATATATTTTGATTTGTTTAACAATTTTTGGTTACTACATGATTCCATATGTGTTA
>NC_140014.1:33181805-33258349 GCF_964263955.1 Coregonus lavaretus
TCAATGATGTCAGCTGTTTTATCATTACAGCTGTTTAGCTGTTTACTATTGGTTCTCACTACCCTAGCAACATTTTTCACAACGTATTTGCGTGTGTACTTGTGTTGTGTGTGTTTACATGCAACTGCAGTTATATACTGTATCTATTGCTTATCTCTATAGCTACCTTTATGTATTACACTGTGATGTATGTGCATACAAACCCAGTCAGTCTTACCTCCACCCACCCTGTGTGTGTGTTACGCCCAGTGTGTGTGTGATAGGGCTGCGCGATATGGGCTGAAATGTGTTATTTGAAAATAAAAATTACCAAATATTGCAATTTCGATATAGATCAAAACACTTGGGTGAACTGTATTAATCATAGACATAGAATGACTTCTATTAAGTGGAAAGCAGCATCGTTCTTGTTTGGAACAATCGGTTGACTGCATTTGAACAGCATGGAAACTTATAGTGAATCCAACAGCAAGGACGAGGAACTGCGCAGCTTAAGTGACAGGAAGCAGCCACAAGAGGAGATAAAAACGGAGCGAACTATAAAAACTGATGTTTCATGCGGTTTAGATGCATTTCAAAATATTGCATGCGATATGGATCTCTTGCGATATGGATATTGCACATGTCAATATTGTGATTTCGACGTGAATTCAATTAATTGTGCAGCCCTAGTATGTGTGTGTGTGTGCATGTTTGTTAGTGTGTGTGTCTCACGCCTACCCATTCTGTCTGTCTCACTGTGGCTCTGTCTGTTCTGTTCTGTTGTGTGTGTGCAGCTATAGGAGATCAGCGAAGGAGGACTCCCAGTGCGGTAGCCTCAGAGATCTTCGAGCCAAACCTCGGGAGCCACATATTGCAGGTAGGATGAGATGAGAGCACAACAGTCCTGTCCCACAGGCACTATCACCCCATCTAACAGCCCTGGTATTAACTCTATTGTACAGTTACTAGGGTTGCACAATTCTGTTGATTTCCCGCCAAATTCCAAGAGTTTCCAGAAACATCCAGAAACATCCCAGATGTTCTGCTTATTACCTCCTGTTTCCAGGAATTTTCCAATTGGGATTTTTGGAAAGCCAGGGACTTTAGAAAAGTTACCGGAATTTTGCAACCCTAACAGTACAGTAACTCAACTCCCCAGACTATTCACATGGGTTATTACTGACATCTGTTGATATCTTTATTTTCTTCATGCACCAACAGAATTATTAAAATAAATTGACACTAAGGAAATGCTTTTATCCAAAGCGACGTACAGTACAGTGAGTGAAAACAGTCCATTTATAGTATGTGTATGTGATCCATCTGGGAATTGAACCAACAACCTTGGCATTGCTGGCGCCAACTGAGCCACACCGGATCAAAGTTTAGACCTTTTAGCATTTCTTGAACATACAATCTTTTGTAGCATACAGAAATGTTTCATCCATAAGAATTATACATTTGGAAAATCCATCCTTAATACTTATACTATACTTAATACTCAGTAATTATATATTAATATTCTAGTTTCTTATGTAATCTAGGCCTATACCTTATTTGATGTAATGTATAAATAGATTTTTATTACAGTACAGTTTAGTTATTAAATTGAATGATGAAACTATGATCATGGTTAACCCTGTTAGTCCTGAGGGTATTTTGTATGTATCTTTTTAATCTTTAACATAGTGCTGCTTATCTCTGTACATAAGCCCAAAGGGTTGCTTTGAATCAGTAAAGCAAGAAACATAATTTGATACTACAGTCGTGGTCAAAAGTTTTGAGAAAGTATTGGTCTTCACAAAGTTTGCTGCTTCAGTGTTTTCAGATATTTAGTTACTATGGTATACTGAAGTATAATTACAAGCATTCCATAAGTGTCAAAGGCTTTTATTGACAATTACATTAAGTTTATGCAAAGAGTCAATATTTGCAGTGTTGACCCTTCTTTTTCAAGACCTCTGCAATCCGCCTTGGCATGCTGTCAATTAACTTCTGTTGCCACATCCTGACTGATGGCAGCCCATTCTTGCATAATCAATGCTTGGAGTTTGTCAGAATTTGTGGGTTTTTGTTTGTCCACCCACCTCTTGAGGATTGACCACAAGTTCTCAATGGGATTAAAGGTCTGGGGAGTTTCCTGGCCATGGACCCAAAATGTCGATGTTTTGTTCCCCGAGCCACTTAGTTATCACTTCTGCCTTATGGCAAGGTGCTCCATCATGCTGGAAAAGACATTGTTCGTCACCAAACTGTTCTTGGATGGTTGGGAGAAGTTGCTCTCGGAGGATGTTTTGGTGCCATTCTTTATTCATGGCTGTGTTCTTCGGCAAAATTGTGAGTGAGCCCACTCCCTTGGCTGAGAAGCAACCCCACACATGAATGGTATCAGGATGCTTTACTGTTGGCATGACACAGCTTTTTTCCGGATTCCCCAAACAATCGGAAAGGGGATTCATCAGAGAAAATGACTTTACCCCAGTCCTCAGCAGTCCAATCCCTGTACCTTTTGCAGAATATCAGTCTGTCCCTGATGTTTTTCCTGGAGAGAAGTGGCTTCCTCGCTGCCCTTCTTGACACCAGGCCATCCTCCAAAAGTCTTTGCCTCACTGTGCGTGCAGATGCACTCACACCTGCCTGCTGCCATTCCTGAGCAAGCTCTGCACTGGTGGTGCCCCGATCCCGCAGCTGAATCAACTTTAGGAGACGGTCCTGGCGCTTGCTGGACTTTCTTGGGCGCTCTGAAGCCTTCTTCACAACAATTGAACCTCTCTCCTTGAAGTTCTTGATGATCCGATAAATGGTTGTTTTAAGTGCAATCTTACTAACAGCAATATCCTTGCCTGTGAAGCCCTTTTTGTGCAAAGCAATGATGACGGCACGTGTTTCCTTGCAGGTAACCATGGTTAACAGAGGAAGAACAATGATTTCAAGCACCACCCTCCTTTTAAAGCTTCCAGTCTGTTATTCTAACTCAATCAGCATGACAGAGTGATCTCCAGCCTTGTCCTCGTCAACACTCTCACCTGTGTTAACGACAGAATCATTGACATGATGTCAGCTGGTCCTTTTGTGGCAGGGCTGAAATGCAGTGGAAATGTTTTTTTGGGGATTAAGTTCATTTTCATGCCAAAGAGGGACTTTACAATTAATTGCAATTCATCTGATCACTCTTCATAACATTCTGGAGTATATGCTAATTGCCATCATAAAAACTGAGGCAGCAGACTTTGTGAAAATTAATATTTGTGTCATTCTCAAAACTTTTGACCACGACTGTACAGCTGATATGAAAGTGTAAGCTGGTAACCATGCTGACAGTTGTAGATCATCTAGCTATCTTTGTTTTTCTTTTCATCTACATTTTAACCTGGATTGCCACAATATCCATATCATGTTATTCGATGCATTTTATTCAAAAAGGCACACAGAAAATGCAGTAGCTCATTCTATTACTTAAGTTTACTGATAAAATATACTGTATATAAAATAAAATCCTTCAGGTCACGTGTCTTATCCCGTCTTCCAGTGTGTTGCTCCCTCCCAGCCTCATAGAGTGAATATTGGGTTCTCATGCATGATGTGAACACAAATAAAAAGAGGTTGTAGCAGAAATACTATCTCTTGTAGTCCCCTGAGAACAACAGTAACAGCCATATGCAGCAGGTCTGTTCCCTATTAAACATGGGTTGAATTGAAAGTGACGTCTTCCTGTGTTTACCTCAGATCCCCAGGTTTAGTGGGTTTGAAAGTAGGAGGAGGGAGGAAGATGTTTCCCATATGGTAAATAAATGCAGAGAACAACCTTGATTTAAAAGTCGATTTAAATAACAGAAACAGCAACTGATGTCTGTGATACTGTATAGGTAGGATGTTGATATTTGTAATCTGGCTATGCATTTTTTTTTATTGCATCTGAGGGTATGAATAAAGTTGTATTGAATTGAATTGAAACTCACAACGGTCACCCACTGACTAGCCTTCGTTTCAAAACGTCACTGGACTGGGTTGTCCACGTTATTGTGACGTGGCGTCACGGCGGTAGCCCCCTCTCACAATAAGCGAATACTTTCCCTGTGACAGGTTAAGTGTCTGACAAGAAAGCGGAAATATATAATTAACATCAATAGCATTTTGGAAGTCTGTCGAGGCGTGGCCTTTTCAAGGAAGGACTTGTTCCTGGCAAATTGTCCCCATTAATCTTCAGCTTAATTGATTGTGAAAAGTTTTAGGATGACATTTTAAAAAGCATGCACGGCCGGTGATTGATTTGGAGAAAATGAACTAATAATGAATGCAAGGCAGTCATTACTTGTTGAACACAGCGGCTAATTTTAGACAGATTAGACTGGGTTTGATAGTGCTTAATAAAGAGGATGGCTTGATGAGCTCCTCTGTGCTCTACACTACCTGCCTGCCTGGCCGCTCAGGGCTTAACCAGTGCTCATTACTCTGAGTGACTATGGTGCTGCCTAATCAAAAGCCCAAGTCAATAAGAAGCACTAGCGGTACCTTTTACCTTTTCTCCCTTACAATTCTACCTAACTCCAAAATATTGCAATGACAATTTTGCAATGACAACAGTCGAAACTGTTCAAACACATATAGAATGTATAATCAGTTTATTTAAGAAATGAATAAAATGGTAACACTTATTTTTTTTACAGCCCTGTTTCAGCATGTATTTACTTACACAGTCTACATAGTAATATAAACGTATATGACAACAGTTATTACAATGCTAAGTCAAATATATTCAGCTATAACCCATTTGTCTGTTTGAGAAGTGCACCTGTGCCCTACACGTCTATTACCGGGAGGCATGCCTGAGAGCCGTCAGAGCAGTAGGAACAGTGAGAGCCCTAGCAGCACTGGGCTAGGTTGGGTTGCTGTTTAATATGACAGAGTAAATATCCCCCGGCCCAGTGACTGTCTCCTGTATGGACCTGTCATGTGACACAGGATTAATCCTGCCCTGTGTGTGAGAGAATGGGTCAGGGTTAAGAGCTCTGGGGAGCTCGGGCAGTTCCCTCTCATTGTGTCCTGGTCCCCAGCTAGCCGCTATCATGGCTGCTTTGTGCTGCACGCTTCTTTGACTGACTGAACCGGTTGACCTGGGAACGGGGCTGCATTCAAACAAGCCTTCTGTGGCCTTTTTCTTTTCAGGCCCAAATACATTGAATACGTTTACTTACGAGTTTTGTCAAACCAGATAATCATTTCACTGATTTACAGTTTTTTTCGATTGCTAACAAGCATTGTTCAATACTGCAGATACATGTGCAAAACTCTAAATACTGTTATCAAAACAACATGCAACTTGGCAATGCACATCCTCAAAAGCAAAATCTTTCTACCAAATGAAAGCTAACAGTCTCTCACGACATGCACACTTTGTCATTCATAGTATCATGACCTACAAAACTCAAAAAACAGCTACCACTTGAAAATTTGTAAAAAAAATTGTCTTTAATATCATCTTTGTTTAGATGAACCAACAGTCATTTTTACAAAAGAAGGGTGGCAAACCTGTACTGTATAGAATTTCCTGCAAGATATATAAAGAAATAAACCAGATGGAGTTGGTGGAGTTATGTCGCACATGCAGCTAACAAAAACATATGGAAATGTCTGCTCTACCCAAAATTACAACCAAATAATTGCAGCCTTACCGCAAAAATGGAAGAGGAAAGTGGAAGGGGGAGAAAGTAAGGAACTTGTCTGTCGGCCATGCATTAAAGAACATAATTGGTTAAGGAAAACTGTGATAAATAAAAAAGTATATCAGTTTCATTTAAGGACCAAAGGATTGACAGCCGTCCCATATAGATTGCAAAATAGTTGGGAAGAGATTTTTGACGTACCGCTCCCATGGCATAGTGTTTATGAACTGACACGCAAAACGACACCGGATTAAAAAATGTGGATCTTTCAATTAAAATTATTATATAAAATTCTTGCTACCAATAGAATGTTATTTATATGGGGGATACAATCTTCCCAGCTCTGCAGATTTTGCTGTGAAGAGACAGAATCATTAGATAATTTGTTTTGGTTCTGTCCATTTGTAGCTTGTTTTTGGACACAGGTCCAGGAATGGCTAAAGGATTGCAATATTTACCTGGAGCTAACCTTGCAGATAGCATTACTGGGTGATCTGAAAAGTCATAGTCAATCGATCAATAATATAATAATACTTTTAGCAAAAATGTTTATTTTTAATTCACAATCTGTAGAAGCAATGAGAATAGAAAGGTTCAGAACTTTTGTAAAACATCACAGTGCAGTTGAAATATATATGGCAAATAGAAATCTTATATGGATGGTGTTAAAAGATAGATGGGAGGTGTTGAATGGAGTTGAAGGATGGGACTAATAACAAATAATAACAAGATAACTAATAATGTAAGCATGCTGTGTCCATAATAAGTATATAGGTTGTATGTTGGGAGCTTTTGGGAAAGAGCACAGTTAGAAAGATATGGCATATAGAAGCAAACCGGATGGACATCATGAAAATGATCGGAGAGGTTGAGAGTAGAAGAAGTTCAGGAGCAAAAACAAATAAAATAGAATTATTGTAAAATTGACTGTGTCCATAAAATGTAGATAGTAAGTATAAGCTGGAAGTAGAGGCCTAAGCATTGTTGTTCACTAATTTACCCCAAGTAGGGAAAGGATGGCAGGGTTGAAGTATTTCATACACTGCCGATTTTGCAGGTTTTCCTACTTACAAAGCATGTAGAGGTTTGTAATTTTTATCATAGGTACACTTAAACTGTGAGAGACGGAATCTAAAACAAAAATACAGAAAATCACATTGTATGATTTTTAAGTAATTAATTTGCATTTTATTGCATGACATAAGTATTTGATCACCTACCAACCAGTAAGAATTCCGGCTCTCACAGACCTGTTAGTTTTTCCTTTAAGAAGCCCTCCTGTTCTCCACTCATTACCTGTATTAACTGCACCTGTTTGAACACGTTACCTGTATAAAAGACACCTGTCCACACACTCAATCAAACAGACTCCAACCTCTCCACAATGGCCAAGACCAGAGAGCTGTGTAAGGACATCAGTGATAAAATTGTAGACCTGCACAAGGCTGGAATGGGCTACAGGACAATAGGCAAGCAGCTTGGTGAGAAGGCAACAACTGTTGGCGCAATTATTAGAAAATGGAAGAAGTTCAAGATGACGGTCAATCACCTTCGGTCTGGGGCTCCATGCAAGATCTCACCTCGTGTGGCATCAATGATCATGAGGAAGGTGAGGGATCAGCCCAGAACTACACGGCAGGACCTGGTCAATGACCTGAAGAGAGCTGGGACCACAGTCTCAAAGAAAACCATTAGTAACACACTACGCCGTCATGGATTAAAATCCTGCAGCGCACGCAAGGTCCCCCTGCTCAAGCCAGCGCATGTCCAGGCCCGTCTGAAGTTTGCCAATGACCATCTGGATGATCCAGAGGAGGAATGGGAGAAGGTCATGTGGTCTGATGAGACAAAAATAGAGCTTTTTGGTCTAAACTCCACTCGCCGTGTTTGGAGGAAGAAGAAGGATGAGTACAACCCCAAGAACACCATCCCAACCGTGAAGCATGGAGGTGGAAACATCATTCTTTGGGGATGCTTTTCTGCATAGGGGACAGGACGACTGCACCGTATTGAGGGGAGGATGGATTGGGCCATGTATCGCAAGATCTTGGCCAACAACCTCCTTCCCTCAGTAAGAGCATTGAAGATGGGTCGTGGCTGGGTCTTCCAGCATGACAACGACCCGAAACACACAGCCAGGGCAACTAAGGAGTGGCTCCGTAAGAAGCATCTCAAGGTCCTGGAGTGCATAGCCAGTCTCCAGACCTGAACCCAATAGAAAATCTTTGGAGGGAGCTGAAAGTCCGTATTGCCCAGCGACAGCCCCGAAACCTGAAGGATCTAGAGAAGGTCTGTATGGAGGAGTGGGCCAAAATCCCTGCTGCAGTGTGTGCAAACCTGGTCAAGACCCACAGGAAACGTATGATCTCTGTAATTGCAAACAAAGGTTTCTGTACCAAAAATTAAGTTCTGCTTTTCTGATGTATCAAATACTTATGTCATGCAATAAAATGCAAATGAATTACTTAAAAATCATACAATGTGATTTTCTGGATTTTTGTCTCTCACAGTTGAAGTGTACCTATGATAAAAATTACAGACCTCTACATGCTTTGTAAGTAGGAAAACCTGCAAAATCGGTGTATCAAAAGTGTATCAAATACTTGTTCTCCCCACTGTATATAAAAAACATGGGGGATTGGAAGTGATGCAGACAATTACATTGATGGAAGTTACAATCTATCTGCAATATTAAGCCCTCCCCCCCAAAAAAAGAAAAAAAAATGAAATAAACCAGAAAGGCCGCAATATGCTTCAATACAATTTACTGTATTTTTGCAAATTACTGTATTTTGCTTTTTGCAGAGTAATTCCAAAATACACAAAAAGAAATAATTCCAGTACTGTTAAACAAACAAAAAGTGTATACACACTATGAATATGCATAGCATATTATCCAAATGAAACAGATATAAACTCAGTAAAAAAAGAAACGTCCTCTCACTTTCAACTGCGATTATTTTCAGCAAACTTAACATTTGTAAATATTTGTATGAACATAACAAGATTCAACAACTGAGACATAAACTGAACAAGTTCCACAGACATGTGACTAACAGAAATTGAATAATGTGTCCCTGAACAAAGGGGGGTCAAAATCAAAAGTAACAGTCAGTATCTGGTGTGGCCACCAGCTGCATTAAGTACTGCAGTGCATCTCCTCCTCATGGACTGCACCAGATTTGCCAGTTCTTGCTGTGAGATGTTACCCCACTCTTCTACCAAGGCACCTGCAAGTTCCCGGACATTTCTGGGGGGAATAGCCCTAGCCCTCACCCTCCGATCCAACAGGTCCCAGATGTGCTCAATAGGATTGAGATCCGGGCTCTTCGCTGGCCATGGCAGAACACTGACATTCCTGTCTTGCAGAAAATCACGCACAGAACAAGCAGTATGGCTGGTGGCATTGTCATGCTGGAGGGTCATGTCAGGATGAGCCTGCAGGAAGGGTACCACATGAGGGAGGAGGATGTCTTCCCTGTAACACACAGCATTGAGATTGCCTGCAATGACAAGCTGAGTCTGATGATGCTGTGACACACCGCCCAAGACCATGACGGACCCTCCACCTCCAAATCAGCATGCAAAGAGATCCCGCTCCAGAGTACAGGCCTCGGTGTAATGCTCATTCCTTTGACGATAAACGTGAATCCGACCATCACACCTGGTGAGACAAAACTGCGACTCGTCAGTGAAGAGCACTTTTTGCCAGTCCTGTCTGGTCCAGCGACGGTGGGTTTGTGCCCATAGGCGACGTTGTTGCCGGTGAAATCTGGTGAGGACCTGCCTTACAACAGGCCTACAAGCCCTCAGTCCAGCCTCTCTCAGACTGTTGCGGACAGTCTGAGCACTGATGGAGGGATTGTGCGTTCCTGGTGTAACTCGGACAGTTGTTGTTGCCATCCTGTACCTGTCCCGCAGGTGTGATGTTCGGATGTACCGATCCTGTGCAGGTGTCCACTGCGAGGACGATCAGCTGTCCGTCCTGTCTCCCTGTAGCGCTGTCTTAGGCGTCTCACAGTACAGACATTGCAATTTATTGCCCTGGCCACATCTGCAGTCCTCATACCTCCTTGCAGCATGCCTAAGGCACGTTCACGCAGATGAGCAGGGACCCTGGGCATCTTTCTTTTGGTGTTTTTCAGAGTCAGTAGAAAGGCCTCTTTAGTGTCCTAAGTTTTCATAACTGTGACCTTAATTGCCTACCGTCTGTAAGTTGTTAGTGTCTTAACGACCATTCCACAGGTGCATGTTCATTAATTGTTTATGGTTCATTGAACAAGCATGGGAAACAGTGTTTAAACCATTTACAATGAAGATCTGTGAAGTTATTTGGATTTTTACTAATTATTTTTGAAAGACGGTCCTGAAAAAGTTTCTTTTTTTGCTGAGTTTATAACAATGCTAGTCAACCCTGTCTGCTGCATTGGGCCACAAGTTCTCATCCACATCACACCGTATTGCCTCTCGTGCAATACACCTGGGAAATAATCTCTTTGCATGCCTGATCCATCCCTGGCAATCTTCTGCAGAGATATCCAGGCATCCTGCATTCATTGCATCCAAGAGTGACATTTGATCATGTGGATGGTGGTCATAAACTTTCCACCTCCATGAGGAAAATAATTATTCTATGGGGTTGAGGAAGGGAGAGTAAGGGGGGAGGAAGAATTACACCATCCCGGGATGGGCTGCAAACCACTGGGACTGCATTGGAGTGGTGAAATGCCACATTGTCCCATACAATCACCCAGGTTTCCATATTTCTTCTGACTTGCCCTCTTTCTTCACCTGGCAAAAGCCTTCCATAGAGGTCATCCATGAATGAAATGAGGCGCTCTGTGTTGTATGGCCCAATTAGTGGTTTATGTAACAGCAGTCCTTCAGAGGATATTGCGGCACACATTGTGATGTTGGCACCCCTCTGGCCCGGGACATTCACTGTTGCTCTTTTCCCAATCACATTCCTTCCAAGTCGGCGTGTTTTGGCCATGTTAAAACCAGCCTCATCCACAAAGACGAACATGTGGGGTGTTGGCCTGGCTCCATGACACTCTAAAATATTGTAAATCCACAGGGCAACATAACAGTTATTCTGTAACAGTAGTTTACATTACAGTATACTGTAACTGAAATCACTGCTGAGTGTGCAGTGCTCTGGTGGGTTTTGTTTACAGTAAAAACAGTACTGTATTACAGGATATAGACATCTTACCTGGACGTATTGGTACCGGAGTTCCTTGACACGATCAGAGTTCCTCTCAAAGGTAACAGTGTACACCTGCTTCATGCTGATATGATGCTTTGTCAAGACTCTAGCAATGGTTGTCGTGCTTACACTTTCAACATTTTGAAATGTATTATTGTCTGCCAACACTCTCTCTTGAATTTCTCTGAGTTTTATGGCATTGTTGCTAATGACCATGTCAACAATTACAGCTTCCTGCTGAGCAGAGAAAATCCTACCTCTCCCCCCTCCATTTGGTAACCGTTGGGTCCTAAAACAGAAATAAAATGACACACAAGTGGTTCAGAGAGCTTTTGCTTGATTTACTACTCTACAGTAATATTCAGTACAGTTAAATGCCCATGCAGAATGCATATCTTACCTGTTAGTTTGCTGGAAGGTTCTTATAATAGATGACACAGTTGAGCGTTGCAAATTTGGCTGCACTCTGAGACCAGCGTCTCTCATTGATAGACCATGATTGACAACATGATTAATGATTGTAGCCCTAATCTCATCTGACACTACAACTCTGGGTCTTCCCCTCAGTCGTCTTCCACCACGGATACGTAATCCTCTGCCTCTCCCGGCAACTCTTCCACCTCTGTAAACCACTACACGATCTCTAGCTGGGTCCATGTTTATGTAAAATATATTCCAAAGATGTTCCCTTTTGTAGAGATGGTAATGACATAAACATGGAAAACACCTGGGTAGGTCTTCAGTTACTTAATGTAGAATGAAAATCAGCTGTGAATAATTAAGAATTATTATTATTATTGTATTTTATTTTAGAATTTCTATTTTGCTTTTACTGTAGCAATGTAAGTCTAATTCAATTTTCAGGAGCTTTTGAACTTTTTGATAAGGGTATCTTAACGTTTGCAAAATGGTCTGTAGATACATAGAGTTTTGTTGGTAAATGTGATTTTGTGAGACAAGTATTTATGTAATTTGAAAGATGCATTTTGTGTCAAAGCAATGACAAATGATCCACAGGTTGCCACATAGAGTGTTATTGAACAATGCTTGTTAGCACAAAAAAATTTTTTTTGTAATATGCGGAGATCAGCGGAGGTTGGCAGCTGCCCCTGTCTTCATGGCGGAAGGAAGCCCTTCGCTTTTTTCGTCCGTCCCCTCTACCCCCATCTCAGACGTTGCAGAGGAGACAGGTTTTTGGGTGCCTTTGCTGCCGTGGCTTTTCTTTTAAATGTCGTTTTTCTCTCTGGTAACAAATGGGAACTATTCCCCAAGGTAGTGAGCTACAGTAGCTCCATAGTCATGCTGCCAAAAAAGACAGACAGACTCACAGGGACTAATCAGTGAGGGTAGAGCTTGAGCTCGTTGATGGAAGATGTGTGTGTAGCTATAGAAGGCTGTGTTAAGGTTTTTAGATGTAGACAAGAGGGAGCCCTGTATGTTAAGGTGTATGTTTTTAGATGTAGACAAGAGGGAGCCCTGTATGTTAAGGTGTATGTTTTTAGATGTAGACAAGAGGGAGCCCTGTATGTTAAGGTGTATGTTTTTAGATGTAGACAAGAGGGAGCCCTGTATGTTAAGGTGTATGTTTTTAGATGTAGACAAGAGGGAGCCCTGTGTGTTAAGGTGTATGTTTTTAGATGTAGACAAGAGGGAGCCCTGTGTGTTAAGGTGTGTGTGTGTGTTAAGGTGTGTGTTAATGTGTGTGTGTGCGTTAAGGTGTGTGTGTGTGTGTGTGCGTTAAGGTGTGTGAAGGTGTGTGTGTGTGTTAAGGTGTGTGTGTAGCTGTAGCAGGAAGACTGAACGGTGTGTGTTTGGGGGTCTCAGTGAGCGAGGCTCTGTGTTTGTCTCCGTGGGACCCTGGTCCATCACTGTCCACAGTCTTCTCTCTTTCTCTGTGGCGTTGTGGGTCCTGTAATGGCTCCTCCTCTCCCTGGCTGGAGAGAGGCCAGCAGCAGCCATGGAGGAGAGGAGACGAGAGGAGATAGGAGGAGGGTAGATGAGAGGAGAGAGGAGGAGGAGAGAGGAGGAGGGTAGAGGAGGGAGGAGGAGGAGGAGGAGAGAGGAGGAGGGGAGAGGAGGGAGGAGGAGGAGACACATGGGGCGGCGCACAATTGGCTCAGCGTCGTCCAGGGTAGGGGAGGGAATGGCCGGTAGGGATGTAGCTCAGTTGGTAGAGCATGGCGTTTGCAACGCCAGGGTTGTGGGTTAGATTCCCACGGGGGGCCAGTATGAAAAAATAAAAATAAAAATAATAATAATAATGTATGCACTCACTAACTGTAAGTCGCTCTGGATAAGAGCGTCTGCTAAATGACTAAAATGTAAATGTAAAATGAGGAGGAGGAGGAGAGAGGAGGAGGGGAGAGGAGAGGAGATGAGAGAGGAGAGGAGAGAGGATGAGGGAAGAGGAGGAGGGAGGAGAGAGGAGGAGAGGAGAGGAGAGAGGAGAGGAGAGAGGAGAGGAGAGAGGAGGAGGGTAGAGGAGGGAGGAGGAGGAGAGAGGAGGAGGAGAGAGGAGAGGAGAGAGGAGGAGGGTAGAGGAGGGAGGAGGAGGAGGAGGAGAGAGGAGGAAGGGAGAGGAGACAGGAAGAGGGTAGAGGAGAGGAGAGAGGAGGAGGAGAGAGGATGAGGGAAGAGGAGAGGAGAGGAGGAGGAGAGAGGATGAGGGAAGAGGAGGGAGGAGGAGGAGAGAGGAGGAGGGGAGAGGAGGAGGAGAGAGGAGGAGGAGAGAGGAGGGAGGAGGAGGAGGAGGAGAGAGGAGGAGGAGAGAGGAGAGGAGGGAGGAGGAGGAGGAGAGAGGAGGAGGAGAGAGGAGGAAGAGAGAGGAGGAGGGGAGAGGAGAGGAGAGAGGAGGGAGGAGGAGGAGGAGGAGAGAGGAGGAGAGAGGAGGAAGAGAGGAGGAGGGAAGAGGAGTATAGCGGGGGAAATGACAACGCTCAGTGTGTTGACCGTTTTGTTGTCTCCCACTGTGTGTTGTCATCTCTCCAGTCAGTGAGCTGGATTCTGGATTGGATGCAACAGCACCAATAGGTCATTAACAGCAATGGGGGACGTCTTCTGGCAGATCGACTGAGGTGGTGGGTGCAAGAAAGCTCTCGCCACACTAAATAATAGCATTTATATCACTGACCTGTAATAGTTTTGCATTAGAACAATTATTTAAATATTGGTTACTTTGATAAAGCAGGATAAAAGGACTCAGCTGCCTATGAAGGACAGATGTCTGGTGTGGGTGGGACAGAGTAGGGGGTAGAGGGTGGGTGAATGCCTCTCTCTCTCTCTCTCTCTCTCTCTTGCTCTGTCTCTCGCTCTGTCTCTCGCTCTGTCTCTCTGTCTCTCTCTTTCTCTCTGTCTCTCTCTCTCTGATCTTTATTGCTGCATAGAGATGCTAGTTTAATTAGACAGTAGTTTACCTCAAGAGCCTCAGACAGTGAATGTTTATCGTCAGGCAAGTGAAGGGGGCAGCCTTCTGCCCTGACCTTTACCGCCCTCAGGACCCCAGACTCCCCCTCCCCCTCCCCCTTCCCCCTCAATGCTCTCTGTTCAGTCAGAGACTCACCTTGCCTCTGAATGAGTCATCACACCATGCCTTCATCCCTACTGGGATGAAACAGATCTGTCTTTCTTGTTGTCTGCTCTGTTGTCTGTTCCGGGCTTCTAAATAGTGTGTGACGGAATGTGAAGAATTGACTCTCTTTTGAAACAGTGATCATCATTTCTTGCGGTTAGTAGCACTCTCACTTCTTTTAAGGACATGAGGGCATACATGCATAAACGTATTGCAGAAAAGTTTCATATACTCTATATGCAAAATGGCTCTTTGTTGGGAGTTATTAAAAGAAGCAGTGTTTGATGTCTCTTTAAATTAAAGAGAATCAACAGCATGTGTTGTTTGTAGATGAATGAGAGGCAGAGCGTAGTGATGGCCAGACAGAAGGCCTAGTAATTACAGAAAGGCTGTTGTGAAGAGTAGAAAGACGCCCAGCTTCTGTCAGCACCTGTGGAGCGCAAAGGGGACAGGACACCCAACACGCCTTAATATGCCACACAGCTTAAGGTCCCACACACACACAAATATTTAATCTTGACTTCTCTTCTGTGGTTGTGTTTTCTCTCGCGCTTTGTTTGTTTAGCTTTGTTGCGTTTGTTGTTTTCAGCGAGTCAGACTTGTGTGATAATGGGGCTCTGTTTCAAAAAGCCCTTCGTTCTCAAACCCCTTCAATCTCCACACCGGCGGAAGCAGAGAAAGACGCCTGCTTTAGAAATGACAGCTGTTTACATTTGCATAACATCAAGGAGGAGCCAGGGCTGTGTGTTTGAGGCCCGTCTGTGTGCAGCTGTCACATGTTGTAATCGCAGGTTGATTTGTGGTTCGTAAAAAAATCGGCATTATGGCTCTGTTGTTGTTGAGCGGCTGGTGACAACAGTTTTGGTTTGTAGGCCTACTTAGAGGTAAGAAAAAGACAAAGTAGATGGAGGCATTTTTCTCCTCCTCCTCCCAGTGCCACAGACAGATCCAGGATCTCCCCTCCCCTACCCTCCACTCCTCTTCTCTCCTCCCCTCCTCTTCTCTCCTCTCCTCTCCTCTCCTCTCCTCTCCTCTCCTCTCCTCTCCTCTCCTCTCCTCTCCTCTCCTCTCCTCTCCTCTCCTCTCCTCTCCTCTCCTCTCCTCTCCTCTCCTCTCCTCTCCTCACTTCTCCTCTCCTCTCCTCTCCTCTCCTCTCCTCTCCTCTCCTCTCCTCTCCTCTCCTCTCCTCTCCTCTCCTCTCCACAGATTATGCAAAACTGCTCTGTCTATCGCTTCTCTGTCTATTGATCGCGGTTCGTATGGCCGTTGTTCCTCTTGTTGGGAAGCGATAAAGCCAGAGGTTAATTGGGAAAGTCCTGAAGCTGGCCTTTGTGCTCCAGTCTGGCCCCCAGACAGTCTAGGAATGTGAGCCATTACACCAAGCCCAGGCAACTCCACTGTGCCTCTGTCACACCCACCACAAATGTATACTGCTTATCTATGAAGCTAAAGAATGGAGGTAGCAGTCCTAGAAGCACCATTCATTATATCCCCTGCCCTACAAATGTTAACTAAGACCACAGTACAGACTGTCTCAACTTGCTACCTGTCACGTTGTCATATAAAGACTCAGTTGTTATCTTTTCGTAGGCCACCAGGGTCTGAGCCATATGCATTCATTTCAGTTTAATTGCAGGTGGCCATGGCACAGCTGTGTAACAACGTTTTAGTCATGATCAGTTTACGATAATAGTAGATTAGTTTGTGATTTTTGTCAAATTGCCATGTCAACAAACCATACACACATTTTTTGCATGGAGTTTTATCTACCATGGATTTATTTATCAGTGATAAAAAAATAAAAATAAATCAGAAATCCATGTATAGCACTGTCTGTTGGTAGAAAGGCAGGTCTGATGTTTTTCTCTCTCTCTGCAGTGTAAAGGGTCAGCACTCCATGTTTTTATCTCTCCTCGTTGAAAGCCGCTGTCTCCCATACTTGATAGTTATCCTTTTGTTTACTAATGTGCTGTTGAAAGCAAACATGTCAGAACCCTTCTCGCTGTGGTTCACTACCTTGCATAAAATAATGGTAGGGGAATTTACATTCTCTCTCTCACACACGCACACACACACACACACACACACACCCCATACACGCACACACTCAGTGAACCCAATCCAGCCCAGCTCGCCGGCTTGTCCTCAACCACCACTTGATGAGCAGCTCATGTCAATGCTGCATCTGGATGGGCCTCTGACAGAAAGACAGACAGGCAGACAGGAGGGCAGACAGACAGACAGGCAGACAGGCAGACAGATAGGCAGACAGACAGGCAGATAGGCAGATAGACAGACAGACAGACAGACAGACAGACAGACAGACAGACAGACAGACAGACAGACAGACAGACAGACAGACAGACAGACAGACAGACAGACAGACAGACAGACAGACAGACAGACAGACAGACAGGCAGACAGGAGGGCAGACAGACAGACAGGCAGACAGATAGGCAGACAGACAGGCAGATAGGCAGATAGACAGACAGACAGACAGACAGACAGACAGACAGACAGACAGACAGACAGACAGACAGACAGACAGACAGACAGACAGACAGACAGGCAGGCAGGCAGGCAGGCAGGCAGGCAGGCAGGCAGACAGACAGACAGACAGACAGACAGACAGACAGACAGACAGACAGACAGACAGGTGAGAGGCTGACAGGCCAATGTGTCAGAGTAGTCACTGAGGTGCAGGCGGACACAGTGATAGGCCCGGCCCTGGCTGGGTGCAGATGTGCTCTGAGGTCTATGGGATCCGGGTTAGGGATGGAAGGCAGACAGGCACAGGTGTTATTGATATGCAGATGTCAGCAGGTGGATGGTGGATGCACAGTGCAGGTGTCATAGGAAGGCAGGTGTGATGGGGATACAGGTGTCAGGTATACAGGTGTGATGGGGATACAGGTGTCAGGTATACAGGTGTGATGGGGATACAGGTGTCAGGTATACAGGTGTGATGGGGATACAGGTGTCATAGGAAGGCAGGTGTGATGGGGATACAGGTGTCAGGTATACAGGTGTGATGGGGATACAGGTGTCAGGTATACAGGTGTGATGGGGATACAGGTGTCAGGTATACAGGTGTGATGGGGATACAGATGTCATAGGAAGGAAGGTGTGATGGGGATACAGGTGTCAGGTATACAGGTGTGATGGGGATACAGGTGTCATAGGAAGGCAGGTGTGATGGGGATACAGGTGTCAGGTATACAGGTGTGATGGGGATACAGGTGTCAGGTATACAGGTGTGATGGGGATACAGGTGTGACTGTGTACAGGTATTAGCTATTAGCCGTCTCCAAGTGTCTGCTAGGTGACAGCTTCTTACAGGTAGCCAATAACTCTTTGTCCATTGAAGATAGATTAAGGACGTTATAATACGTTCTACAAGGCTTTTATAAGTACTTTATAAGGCTTTTAAGGTGAAGAAAATGTAACAGAATCAGTAGACTAAAGATAGGTCATTGTTTGCATAATCAGACACACACACACAGACACACACACACACACACACACACACACACACACACACACACACACACACACTGGCACAGAACAGAGGTGTGATTTCAGCTCTATTTCACCATGGCTCTTGTGGCAGCCTGACCTGACCTCATGCTGGAATCTTGAGGAGAAGGTCAATGTCTAACGTCGAGCCAGGCATTCTGATTACCAGCCCTCCTCTATACTTCCTGTGCAGCCCCCATGCCCAGACCCACCCATTCATTAGCAATGGGAATTCGGACAGGGAGAAAAAAAAACAGGGGGCTTATTATTTATGCAGTCAATAGCTAGGGCTTGTCTGCATTCATAATTGTTAGATTTTATAGGCCAGTCTTTAAACAAACATTGTCTATGGTAATGTGATGCCCTGATGGATGGGGAAAGGTTTTGTCTGTGAATATCATTTGGATAATTAAAAATGACAGATGAAATCATCCGCTGTCTTGACTCTCACTTTGTTCCCCGAGTGATGGCGAGGAGATGCTGATTGCTGTCAATCAGGGGCCTTGGGAGGATTGGGGAAACTTTGGCAGTCCTGAACCCTGACCCACGCTGTTGATCTGAAATAGATAGCAACCGCTCTGCGTTGAGAGACAGGGCACCTTCCCAAAACAGCCCCCTTAACCACCTCCCTTCTTCTCTCTCTTTCCCCTCTCTCTCTCTCTTTTTCTATCTTTCTCTCCCTCTCTCTTGCTCTCTTTCTTTCTATCTCTCAATTCAATTCAATTCAAAGGGCTTTATTGGCATGGGAAACATATGTTTACATTGCCAAAGCAAGTGGAATAGACAAGTGGAATAGTCTCTCTCTCTCTCTAGTGCTCTCCATCCTCCATCCCCAGGTGTGAGCAGCTGTTCAGCTTACATACCTCCACTCCTGATATGGCCCTGACCTAATCATAGAGGAGAGAGAGGAGAGAGAGGAGAGAGAGGAGAAAGAGAGGAGAGAGAGAGGAGAGAGAGAGAGGAGAGAGAGGAGAGAGAGAGGGGAGGAGAGAGAGGAGAGAGAGGAGAGAGAGAGGAGAGAGAGGAGAGAGAGAGAGGAGAGAGAGAGGAGAGGAGAGAGAGGGGAGAGAGAGGAGAGGAGAGAGGGGGGGGAGAGAGGAGAGAGGAGAGAGAGGAGAGAGAGGGGAAAGAGAGGAGAGAGAGGCGAGAGAGGAGAGAGAGAGGCGAGAGAGGAGAGAGAGAGGGGAGAGAGGAGAGAGAGGAGAGAGGGGAGAGAGGAGAGGGAGAGGGGGAGAGAGAGGGGAGAGAGAGAGGCGAGAGAGGAGAGAGGAGAGAGAGGGGGGAGAGGGGGGAGATAGAGTGGAGGGAGAGAGGAGAGAGAGAGGAGGGAGAGGGGGGAGATAAAGGAGTGCAGGGATACAAATGAAAACATCAATCTAATTGACATTTACTACAGATCTCAGATCAGGTTGCAATTCAGGGCTGGAATAACTTTCCCTCTTCTCAATGAAATTGTATTTGAACTAAATAAACTAGTTAACTAGTTGTAAGTTAGATTTTGTCGCATCTATCAATTAATGTTTGAGGATGTTGTCGTCTAGTAGTCGTGTTGACAGTGAGTGGATCATATCTGGTAGTCCTTATTCCTCAGCGTTAGTATTTTTCTCACACGGATCAGTGGCATAAAACACCACACAACACTATTTGATCATTTGAATTAGTTATTTTGCTTTGGGATTTCCAACAACAACAGTCAGACGGCAGTTTGGAGCAGAAAAACGTCTCTGTGGTGCGTTCCCAATCCCTTACAATGTCTGATCTCCCAACACACTGGAGCATGATAAACCAAAAGACAAAGGAATGAACAGCACAATGAGAAGTCTGTGGGGTTATTATATACCTATCTGCTTCTAAAAGAGGAGAGGGGGAGGGAATGTTCAAAAGAGTTGAGCTGAGATGACGGGACACACACTCAAATACATACACACACACACGAGAGGCTGTGAGGGAGGAAAGCTGTCTTCTAACAGAGCGTCTGACTTTCTAATGACAAGAGGGGAAATGTAAACCTCTGTCTCCAAATACTGAGCCCAAATCCTTCCAGTAGGAAATTAATCCTCTCATTGCGCTGTTCCGTCATTGTGTTGCCAATAAGGAATTGGATCCCATTGAATAATTTCATTATAACTTGTGGATTAATAGGTTTTACTGTAAAGGCTTTTATTTTCTCACCCACCCTCCACCCTCCTCTCCTCCTCTGTCACCTGCTGCTGCTGCTGGGAAGCACAAATCAACAGCCTAAAAATTACACCCACATTAACAACCATCCATGCTTTCTCCATTAGAAAATGTATAATTGTATTATTAGGTAAGCTTTATGGGTATTGTTTCCAGGCTAAATGTAAGTAGGCCTATATTATTGACTTTTGTATCATATGATGAAGTACAGAGGATTCATGATGCTCCAAACAGTTTAAATACAAAACACATAGTTAGATGTATTTGTTAGCGTTAAAATATATTTCATTAAAATATAAATCATGGTAGTTAATAGATGCACAAACGCACGCACACCCGCAAGCATTACACCCTAGTAGGAGGCTTTCTGTGTACTGCTGCCTGTGAGTTCAGAGGCCTCTGATTGACAGTCTTATTGATTATGAAACACTGTCAATCTGACGTTAATGGAATTAAGTCTGACTCTGAGGAGGCTTGTTAGAACTAAACACAATGTGTACATGAAGGAAGCATGAACTCTGGGGCCAGGGCTCCTGATTGTACACTACAGCTTGGCTGATTAGAAAAGAGAACATGGAATTGATTAGTTTTTTCTATTCAGACACAGCCTAATGTAGGTGTGAGTTAGTACAAATGCACCAACACATCCATCACACAATTTCCACCAATGTGTTTTAGTGTAACAGTTGATAAGTAAATTATAAACCACATAGTGACTTGTGTGTAGGCTAATTCCTAATATCTCTGTTATGGAAAAGGTGTACCATTGTTTGGCATTGAGTACCAAAGAGTTTTTGTTGCGATTAATCCTTTCCCCCCAAAACAAATTACCCTAACCCTCAGTGAGTCACTTCTCATAATTATACGCATCCAAGAGCGAAATTGCCGCTAATGAAATGGGAACGCCTCCATAGTTTTTGCTCCTTTGCACTTTGACTGGAGCAGAGCTGGAGCAGTGCAAATTGATGTGGGCCAGGAGCCAATGCACTAAGCTGAGAGGGGAGAGGCAGGGAGGGAGCAGCTGGCGATGGGGGCCCCTAGGGGCCCCAGGGAGGGACAGAGGAGAGGGTGTACTGCTCTCCTGTCTACTGGGTGATTAGAGCACAGAAAAACTAACTTCCAGCTCTCTGGATGGATCTCAGATCTTACTGTTACTGTTCTTTGACATGCTTTTGTGGTATTGAGTTGATAGTTTTGTTAGAGTTTCATTCCCTTGAGTTTCCTAATATCACATCCCGCCCCCCGATCAGACCTGGTTATATTTGCCACTGTAGTAAAGGGGTCTGTTACAGTAAGAAGAGCAAGTGTCTTAGTTTTGGTTGGTGCATTGGAGACTATGGAATTGTGCTTGTGGGCTTGCAGAATTTGATTCATCTGCTTAGTTCTGCATCCCATCTGCACATTCTAGCGTACTGTTTTATAGCACTTTGAATTTGTCATCTAGGAATAGTTAACCGCTCACATCTCCATCTTGATCTGGATGGAACGAGAGCCCCCTACTGCTCATGGAAGTAATGTTGGGTTTTAATTGGATGAAAGCATGGCCTGCACCAGAGGTACGGTAGCCGTCGTGTCAACGAGTACACTGCTTACAATACCCACAACACAGACATGTTTTATCCTTGGGTTTTACTGACGCTCGTTGTTAATGACATTTTGTGTTTTCCCTCAAAAAACACTCCTTGTAAAGCTAGTCTGGCGTAGCGTGGAGTGGAGCGTCGGTGCGTCAGAGCAGTAGGCTATGATTCAGACTACAGGTCTGCATGGTGTTAGCTGGCCTTCCTTTTCTGCAGACAGTGGAGTTTTGACTCAGTGTAGCTTGGAGCTCACTCAATCTACAGCTAATCTGGTGAGCTTAGATGTGGCTGAGTTTACTGCTACCCCTCAGGCCTGAGATCGTGATCCAATCACTGGTCCAGAACTGTCTTTGCGTACTTCTGTGAAGCTCCAGTGACTCAGTATGGCTATTTCTGTGTTGGTAAATCCCTGGGAGAGATAGTGGGTTATGACTGTCCACCATGGTACTAACTAGACTCTAGATAGTGGGTTATGACTGTCCACCATGGTACTAACTAGACTCTAGATAGTGGGTTATGACTGTCCACCATGGTACTAACTAGACTCTAGATAGTGGGTTATGACTGTCCACCATGGTACTAACTAGACTCTAGATAGTGGGTTATGACTGTCCACCATGGTACTAACTAGACTCTAGATAGTGGGTTATGACTGTCCACCATGGTACTAACTAGACTCTAGATAGTGGGTTATGACTGTCCACCATGGTACTAACTAGACTCTAGATAGTGGGTTATGACTGTCCACCATGGTACTAACTAGACTCTAGATAGTGGGTTATGACTGTCCACCATGGTACTAACTAGACTCTAGATAGTGGGTTATGACTGTCCACCATGGTACTAACTAGACTCTAGCTGCTAGAAGCTGAGGGAAATTAGTGGTTTCACATTCCGACCAACTGCAGAATCGTTTTCCACAAACTATTGAAAAATCGTTTGAAAAAAAGATGCATGCTATAGGATATTTACTGTATGGTTGTTCTGAGCCAATGAAAAAAAACGATATTTTACCATATGGTTTCTTTGAGACAATAAAACAGACTTCGATTGTTAACACAGACAAATGTAATAGAGTTTTGCCAAGCTATAAGTATTGTGCTGTTAAGAGGAAGCTAAAGAGAAAGTGAGTTCTCCTAACAAGCTTTTTGCCTCAGCAACATAATCTTAGTCTGCACAACTCCTCCTCAGATTGACTAGTAAACATAGTGTATTCATAAAAACCTGCGTGTTGAGTGAAAGGAAAGTTTAATAAAATACCCTACACACTGTAGTCATAGGGGTCACGTCTGTGGTGACGTGTTTGTTTGTGGGGATGTTTACCATTTCAATCACCTCAGAAACATGTGGTCTGTAAGAACAGTAGTATAACCAGTAGAGCAGAAGGAGGTGTTATACAAACTGTTCCTCCCCTCTGCTCTGTTACAGTAGCTGTAAAGCCTACTGACCTTGATAAATCTCCCTATGGAACTGGGTACATATTTAAAATATGTGTCATATTATGTCCTGACTGTCTGGGGTGGTTCTCTAATCAACCCCCATTTCCCATTTCCACCCCCGGCCACAACCACCGCCCCCCCCCAGTCTCTCTCTCTCTCTCTCTCTCTCTCTCTCTCTCTCTCTCTCTCTCTCTCTCTCTCTCTCTCTCTCTCTCTCTCTCTCTCTCTCTCTCTCTCTCTCTCTATCCTTCTCTCTCTCTCAGCCTGTGTCTGTAGTGGCTGGGGTCTACAGTATGCAAACCTTCCATTTTTCCTCCCCTCGCTCAGCCCCTTCTGACAGCCACTAATAATAACGCATGAAGACAGTCAGACAAAATGAAGACAAATGCGGTGCGCTGCCCCGGAATAATAATCCTCTCCCCGGCTTCAGTGAAAGAGATGTCCTAACTGTACCAGGATGTTCTTTATTATAGCTGCCCCCCTGACCAAGCTGGCCCACACTGCCTGCACCACGCTCCCCAAAGCTTTCCCCCTCCCCCTCCCGCCCCACTGCCCACTGCTGCTTTAAAGCCCCCAGCCCTCCAGATCCTCCTCATTTTCCTTGGGAAATCCATAAAGGGGACAAATGGAGGCTGTTGGTTAGCCAGAGGAGAGGAGCGGTGAGGAGCGACGAGGGAAGAGAGGAGGACTGTGGAGTACTGTACCATACAGATGGGTATTGTAAAAGATTCATGAGGGGAATAGAAGATCTGAGACACCAAAGATGCAGGTGAGGAGGATGACAACAGACATGGCACAGACACACGGCCTACTGTGTCTCCTGGAGAATTCAGATGAGCCCTGGCTGTCTGGTGTGGAGGTATTGACACCTAACACACTGGTGTAGGCATTGAGGAGTGAAGGTATTCATAAACATGCTGTGGATTAAAATAAATACTCTTTCTTCAACAGTGTTTTGAGAACATATATCCTATTTCTCGTTTATTTCATTTTATTTCATTTAGTATCATAGTATCAAAACTAGTCACTCGTTTGAAACCTTTTTCCACATTAAAATCATCAATTAACACAAAACAATTAAGAAAATTAAGTATTCAAATATAAATCAAATCAAATCCAATTTTATTTGTCACAACCAACAATGCAGTTTTAAGAAAAATAAGTGTTATGTAAAAAATTCAAAAAAATAATTAAAGAGCAGCAGTAAAATAACAGTAGCGAGGCTATATACAGGGGGTAACGGTACAGAGTCAATGTGCGGAGGCACAGGTTAGTTGAGGTAATTGAGGTAATATGTACATGTAGGTAGAGTTAAAGTGACTATGCATAGATAATAAACAGAGAGTAACAGCAGCGTAAAAGAGGGGGTGGGGTGGGGTGGGGGGGACAATGCAAATAGTCCGGGTAGCCATTTGATTAGATGTTCAGGAGTCTTATGGCTTGAGGGTAGAAGCTGTTAAGAAGCCTTTTGGACCTAGACTTGGCGCTCCGGTATCGCATGCCATGCGGTAGCAGAGAGAACAGTCTATGACAAGGGTGGCTGGAGTCTTTGACAATTCTTAGGGCCTTCCTCTGACACCGCCTGGTATAGAGGTCCTGGATGGCAGGAAGCTTGGCCCCAGTGATGTACTGCGCCGTACGCACTACCCTCTGTAGTGTCTTGCGGTCAGAGGCCGAGCAGTTGCCATACCAGGCAGTGATGCAACCAGTCAGGATGCTCTCGATGGTGCAGCTGTAGAACCTTTCTAGGATCTGAGGACCCATGCAATATCTTTTCAGTCTCCTGAGGGGGAATACGCTTTGTCGTGCCCTCTTCACGACTGTCTTGGTGTGTTTGGACCATGATAGTTTGTTGGTGATATGGACACCAAGGAACTTGAAGCTCTCAACCTGCTCCACTACAGCCCTGTCGATGAGAATGGGGGCGTGCTCGGTCCTCTTCTTTTTCCTGTAGTCCACAATCATCTCCTTTGTCTTGATCACGTTGAGGGAGAGGTTGTTATCCTGGCACCACACGGCCAGGTCTCTGACCTCCTCCCTATAGGCTGTCTCATTGTTGTCTGTGATCAGGCCTATCACTGTTGTGTTGTCGGAAAACTTAATGATGGTGTTGGAGTCGTGCCTGGCCATGCAGTCATGGGTGAAGAGGGAGTACAGGAGGGGACTGATCACGCACCCCTGAGGGGCCCCCGTGTTGAGGATCAGCGTGGCAGATGTGTTGTTACCTACCCTTACCACCTGGGGGCGGCCCGTCAGGAAGTCCAGGATCCAGTTGCAGAGGGAGGTGTTTAGTCCCAGGGTCCTTATCTTAGTGATGAGCTTTGAGGGCACTATGGTGTTGAATGCTGAGCTGTAGTCAATGAATAGCATTCTCACGTAGGTGTTCCTTTTGTCCAGGTGGGAAAGGGCAGTGTGGAGTGCAGTAGAGATTTCATCATCTGTGGATCTGTTGGGGTGGTATGCAAATTGGAGTGGGTCTAGGGTTTCTGGGATAATGGTGTTGATGTGAGCCATGACCAGCCTTTCAAAGCACTTCATGGCTACAGACGTGAGTGCTACGGGGCGGTAGTCATTTAGGCAGGTTCCCTTAGTGTTCTTGGGCACGGGGACAGGGATATAAGCAGATATGATGAAGCACAATAGAGGCATGTGAAGTTGATTATCCTTCCTCCTTGCAGGGCGAGACTAGGTGATGCACTTGTTCCTTCCTGATCTTCCTGTTGACACGGCAGAATCGCATTAATGGAACCAAGACTGTTCCAAGGGCAGGCCTGGTTGTAGCTAGATATGTTTGAGTCGCGTCGGGGACAATTTTTGCATTTTAGCTAACCCTAACCCTTTTCCTAACCTTAACCTAATTATCCTAACCTGCCATGTTAATTCTCCTAACCTGCTGCGAAAAGTCACTTCTGTTAGTCAAAACCAGCAGACCTGCCCTGAGAACAGTGTGAGTATCCACTTATGCGATACAGAGTTGACACGGCTCCCTCTACTGGCCAAACAGAAAACTAAACCCTTTGTTACACAACTTACTTTCAGCAGCATTATACTACAGCAGAAGTAGCATCAGATCCCCTTGAACACAGTCTGACGAGCATGCTCCCGGGCTGGATAGGGCTCAGCTCAGCTCACCGCTCGCTCCTTCTGCTGACACTTAAACAAACCTAACATGCTCTTTCAAAGAGACCTCTCCTCACCAGCAAGCCTCCCAACATATAGAGCCCCTGTTTGATCCAGTCACCAGCACAGTGGGCTTTTTTTAACAGGAGGGGAAGTATCAGTCATTACAGCCCCATTTCCCACTTCAAGGGGAAGCAATCTCAGCATGACTGTCTGTCAGGTGAGAGAGAGAAAGCTAGACAGTCAGATAATCTCTTTCTGCTATTTGGCAAAACCCCCATGTAATTCCTTAATCAAGATTCTGAGAGCAGATTGAAAAGCGACTCAGTGTGGCCTAATATTATCTCAAGTCTAGGGGATCCTCTCCCTGCCTCAGTGACCCGACAGCAAGCAAGGATTTGGGCAAGGTGAGACACCTGTTCTGTTCTCCTCCGCAGAGAAATAGAACCATATAAGTTTAAAGAAATACAGTATACGCATTTAAATTGAGAGAAATAGAACCATATAATTTGTCCAAATTTCACTTGAGTTTGTGATATCATGTTGTTCAACATCATGTCAATGAATGTAAACATCGTAAGATGTATTTATCACAACAAATCCCCTTATTTCTTCCCTTATTAACCCAAGAATGAAGGTGCTCTGTGCACTGTCATTAAAATAACTAATATTACACTGCAACTCATCTCGGCACCCAGAACCAAATCAGTTACTCCATTTTATGTTAAGGCTGTGACGAGAGACTACATAGCAACCGACTAAAAATGAATTAAATGTTTAACTATGTCTAAAAAGCATGAAATAACACTAAAACAGCATAATTCAGCTACACAAATCTACCCCAAGACCTCTCTGGCCTGTACATACTTATTTAGATTCTATGAATACACATACCATGTATATCTGTGGTCCTCTGTAGCTCAGCTGGTAGAGCACAGCGCTTGTAATGCCAAGGTAGTGGGTTCGATCCCCGGGACCACCCATACACAAAAAAAAAAAAAATGTATGCACGCATGACTGTAAGTCGCTTTGGATAAAAGCGTCTGCTAAATGGCATATTATTTATATCTAACATCCCCCCTCCCCCACCACCACCACTACATTAGCATAGTATGGATTAGCAGTCTGCTAGCTCATATCATCAAAGTCAATGAGGACATAGGCCTAGGAATTCATAAAGGCGTTGCTACCAGATATTTATAGCATTTATAATATTTCTGTGGTTCTCTTGAATCCTACTGATTATTATAGACAAATTAATACGTCATTTTTGTTTCTTATTAGTGACCAGCAAAAAGACTACAGGAAAGTTTTTTATTAATTTGCTTCTGTTCTGATCAATGGGCCAATTACTTTTTTGGGAGTGTTTTGAGAGAGTGTGTGGCACCAATAAAGCTTTGTAATTTAGATATAAATGTGTAAATATATTTAGGTTTCTATAATGTATTGATTGCATTGTCTTTTATAGAAAGACAAAGTAGCATTAACTAATTTACTGTGTGTTATGGTTTTTGAACTTTTACTGTTGAAAAGCGATATTCCAAGGACAACTACAGTAAAGTACACACACTAAAGGGTAAATAAATACTTTTGAGAAAAATAGTGTTTTTTAGATACAACTGCAAACTTCAAGGAGTAGGACATTCAAGGATTTGGTCTGATGGGAATCCGTGATGTCATCGGCCTCCCCCCTTGCTTGAAGACCAGAGGAGCAATAGAGAAGCAAAGAGGAAAGTCGCCCCCCCTACACCCCACCCCACTTGTGCTATGTCGTGACTTACCTGGACCACCTATTGAGGTGTACCTTTTGTTGAGTAAATAGGTTGTTAAATGAGGTGAAACGGAGACTGGAGGGCCACTTTAATGGGGGCAATATGAAGTTTTGGTAAAGAAAACTGAGGGATGGGGCTGGAATAATGTAACCACTCTTAAATGTATGGATTGATTCTGATTCTGATTCTGAGCTACGGATGCTATAACTGACCATCCATTATATCAATTATAGTTTTAACTACATTTATAAGTTATATTCATAAAGAATCAATGGGTATATATCATTAATTTAAAAGTAAAAAAAATGTATGTAGCAAAAGCAGATTCATTAGGCCTAGATCAGACCTAACTGGGCTATATGCTATCACAGTGAAAATACTAGATCTTTCATCCAAACAGTGAGATGGTGGGGTAAATTACACAACAGGGAAAATGTCCTGTATGATTTTTAAGCACTGACACATATTGAATAGAGGGCATGAGCTATGTTTATGGAGTGAAAGTAGTAAATGGGGGAAAACACTTAATATAAATACCACAGATCAGTCATAGTGCATGTATCAGACAGACAGAGACATCACACCTGCACACAGTGACAGCCCTGTGAATGGGATTCCTCCTAGCTTCTACCTCTGCCCAGACCTATATGGCACCCTATCCCCTATGTAGTGTACTACATTTGACTAGGTCCCATAGGACTCTCGTAGGGCTCTGGTCAAACGTGGTGAACGTAGTGCACTGTATGGGTAACAGGGTATCATTTGGAACACATACATGTATTTCTCTTTCTATGGCTCTACCTCTACCTAAAGGCTATCTGAACAAAAGATACATGCTGTATTAGGGCCCTGTGTTTTTGCCAAATCATGTGACAAAGCAAGATTATATCCTGTATTTTAAGCCTTATCCAGAAATGACAATTGTCTGAGGACGGTGCTGGACCATCTGACATAGAAAGGAAATGGGACAGTTTGATGAAAAAGGCTTTAAATAAAGGTTCAAATCCAGGCATGTCAAATGATTGCGCTAAACACAGGGTCCTAATATAACACCGGAGTGGGAGTAATGCACTAACTGCCAGGCAGCTTCAAAGCCCCAAAGACAATAAGGCAGCGGTAATGATATTACACCATTGTCAGAGGTTATTGATGCCATTTCTATCAAAGGCAGATAAATTGGTAGGGAGCCGGCGGTGGGATAATTTTTTTTTTTTTTGTGGGATACATTTTGTTTTGGAAGGTTAAACTAGAGAGATGCAGCTTCCATCTGGAAAGCATTAGCTAAAAAGATTTATTAGCGGGAGTGCCTCTGCATAATGTAGCATGGAGGGAAGGGATGGATGAGGTCCCAGGGCAGGTTAGGCTTCATCTCATCTCCATGGTGATGCATCCTGGATGCTCACGGCAGACTACAGCACGGGATAGGCACTCTGCGCCAACAAACCAGCCTGGATGGCAGAGACATTCGTTTGACTAGAGGTCTAGCTCTAATTGCTGTGTTATGGTTGCTTGCCAAATTATACATTGTTGGGAAAGTCACAGCAGTGTCTAAATTGTATCATTATGTTATGTTGAGGGTATCATGAGAAATAGACGAAAAATGATTACATTATGATGGTTTGCTATTTAAGACTATCGCTAATCTGACTGGTATGATATGGTACTAGAATCAAAATACTATTTATCTGAATGATTGGACTTATGCATTCGGAAAGTATTCAGACCCCTTGACTTTTTCCACATTTTGTTACGTTACATCCTTATTCTAAAATGGATTAAATATTATCCATTCTCATCTATCTACATACAATACCCCATGATGACAAAGCAAAAACAGGTTTATAGAAATGTTTGCAAATTAACATAAGTATTCAGACGCTTTGCTATGAGACTCGAAATTGAGCTCTGGTGCACCCTGTTTCCATTGATCATCCTTGAGATGTTTCTACAACTTGATTGGAATCCACCTGTGATCAATTCAATTGATTGGACATGATTTGGAAAGGCACACACCTGTTTATATAAGGTCCCACAGTTGACAGTGCATGTCAGAGCAAAACCAAGCCATGAGGTTGAAGGAATTGTCCGTAGAGCTCTGAGACAGGATTGTGTCGAGGCACAGATCTGGCAAAGGGTACCCAAAAATGTATTCTGCATTGAAAGTCTCAAAGAACACAGTGGCCTCCATCATTCTTGAATGGAAGAAGTTTGGAACCACCAAGACTCTTCCATGAGCTGGCTGCCCGGCCAAACTGAGCAATCGGGGAATAAGGGCCTTGGTCAGGGAGGTGACCAAGAACCCAATGGTCACTAAGACAGAGCTCCAGAGTTCCTCTGTGGAGATGGGAGAACTTTCCAGAAGGACAACCATCTCTGCAGCACTCCACCAATCAGGCCTTTATGGTAGAGTGGCCAGACGGAAGCCACTCCTCAGTACATGGTCCTCTGTAGCTCAATTGGTAGAGCATGGCGCTTGTAACGCCAGAGTAGTGGGTTTGATCCCCGGGACCACCCATACGTAAAAATATATGCACACATGACTGTAAGTCGCTTTGGATAAAAACGTCTGCTAAATGGCATATTATTATTATTATTACATGACAGCCCACTTGGAGTTTGCCAAAAGGCACCTAAAGGACTCTCAGACCATGAGAAATAAGATTTTCTGGTCTGATGAAACCAATATTGAACTCTTTGGCCTGAATGCCAAGCATCATGTCTGAAGGAAACCAGGCACCATCCCTACGGTGAAGCATGTTGGTGGCAGCATCATATTGTGGGGATGTTTTTCAACGACAGGGACTGGGAGACTAGTCAGGATCGAGGGAAAGATGAATGAAGCAAAGTACAGAGAGCTCCTTGATGAAAACCTGCTCCAGAGCGCCCGGGACCTCAGACTGGCGCGAAGGTTCACCTTCCAACAGGACAACGACCCTAAGCACACAACCAAGACAACGCCGGAGTGGCTTCGGGACAAGTCTCTGAATGTCCTTGAGTGGCCCAGCCAGAGCCCGAACCCGATCGAACATCTCTGGAGAGACCTGAAAATAGCTGTGCAGCAACGCTCCCCATCCAATCTGACAGAGCTTGAGAGGATCTGCAGAAAATAATGGGAGAAACACCCCAGATACAGGTGTGCCAAGCTTGTAGCGTCATACTAAAGAAGACTCGAGGCTGTAATCGCTGCCAAAGGTGCTTAAACAAAGTACTGAGTAAAGGGTCTGAATACTTATGTAAATGTTTACTTCATTTTTTTATTTTTAAGAAATAAAATTAGCAAACATTTGTAAAAACCTGTTTTTGCTTTGTCATTATGGGGTATTGTGAGTAGATTGATGGGGGGGGGGGACAATTTAATCAATTTTAGAATAAGGCTGTAACGTAACAAATTGTGGAAAAAGTCAAGGGGTCTGAATACTTTGCGAATGCACTGTATGGTATAACTGCATGCATAGTGAGGCTACTAATGTCTAACATTTTAACTGAGTGCATGGCAGAGACAGAGACAGAGACAGAGACAGGAGGCTGTTGTTGGTACTGTACACAGTGATTAGAAGGTCTCCAGGATGGGACACCTAGCTGTCTGTGTAAAGTTATCGGCATGTTGTTGACTGAGGCGAGCGCCTGTGTTTGTCAATGTGTTAGGATGAACACGGCTGGGGATCAATAGCCATCTACTTGTCTGTCCGAGGTCAGCCAACACCAGCTCACCGTCCCCCTCCTCCACCACCTCCTACACCTCCCTCTATCTCCCAAATTCCAGCCTCCCACCAATCTCCCTGCCTCCCAGCTTTCGAACACAGTCACTCCCACCCCAGCCTCACTGTATAACCCCAATACTGCCAACACCAGCTCACCATCCCCAACACCACCAATCTCCAGCCTCCCACCTCCCCTCAATGGCCTAGTAGTCCCACTATCCACACTGTAAAAAAAACACTAGTTGTTTCAACTAAATATTATTAAGTAACTGGTTCCAGAGCCTTTTTTTGTTTACTCAACTTTTTGGTCAAAGTGTTACCTGAACTTAACATTTTTTGTTGGCCCTAACTTAGCTCCAACATCAGAGAACATACAACAAAAATCAGTCAACTTAAAATGTGTTTGCTCGAATTGTTTCATATGTTCATTCAATTCGAATGTATTATTTGGGCATCTTACCTAAATGAAAGGCTGTGGAACTAGTTTCACACACGTACAGTGCTTTTAACAACAACATTTCAGTGTTCATTTATACAGAAATTAATATTCAACATGTCCTCACCTGGGATTTCAACTCACAACCTCTTGATTGACAGCATTCCAATCTTCCTGCTACTCCACCATGTTTGTTCCAATAACTGATTTCACCCGTATTGCTACAGTTTGCACTTCAAAGTAAATCTCAGCTCTGTTAAAAGTACACTCAAGAAAAACTATTTTATTTATCAAAGTGATTAAGGAGTAACATTAAAACAGAGTAATATGCTCCACCAACAGTAGACAACTATACAGAAATTTCTCAAATTGCTTAAATAAGTAAATCAAATGAATTAGGCTCTGTCGTAGCAGGCCGCGACCGGGAGACCCATGGGGCGGCGCACAATTGGCCCAGCGTCGTCCAGGGTAGGGGAGAGAATGGCCGGCAGGGATGTAGCTCAGTTGGTAGAGCATGGCGTTTGCAACGCCAGGGTTGTGGGTTTGATTCCCACGGGGGGCCAGTATGAAAAAAATAATAATGTATGCACTCACTAACTATAAGTCGCTCTGGATAAGAGCGTCTGCTAAATGACTAAAATGTAAAACATGTAGTTATGAGAGAATAGTCAGATTAACTGCCCAGTCATGTGAAATCCATAGATTAGGGCCTAATGAATTTATTTCAATTGACTGATTTCCTTATATGAACTGTAACTTAGTAAAATCTTTGAAATTGTTGCATGTTGCGTTTATATTTTTGTTCAGTGTATATATATATTTTTTTTATGGGAAAGAGAAAGGGGGATACCTAGTCACTTGCACAACTGAATGCATTCAACCGATGTGTCTTCCGCATTTAACCCAACCCCTCTTAATGAACTTGAATTTCTTTGTCAGTTTGATCAGATATTCTTAGTTAGTTTAGTCAGGAATTATTTGTGGAGAGTGTTATTGTGTCTGAGAATAGTCTTGTACGCAAATTAAGTATTTGCCTTAAAGCCCAACATTTACATATATCATCTATTGTGAATAGTATACAGTTTATCTGTAATCCTCATTCTGATGTTATCACATTTACTTCTCCCTTGTTAGAAAGAACCTAACTACACAGCACATGTTGATTTAGATATGTGTTGAGAGTACCTCAAGTCTTCACTTTTCTTAGAGCAAATTAAGCATGCAAATTAGGACGTTTTTCTCCAACTATTTCCCCTTTGGATAAGCATCACATAATGGAAATCTATGTTCTCTTTTCTCCAACACACAAACAGAATAACAATCGCATTGAATATTAAATTAATTTAAAATAATAATTAATTAGGTAAAAAATGGACAGAGTCCCAACAGAGTCAGAGGCGTTGCGTTTAAACTACTCTTTAATTGTGATGCAAGTTTGAACTGTGAGTTTGAAGAACAGTGAAATGCACATACTATAGAAATGAGCATTTGTGGGTAGCTGGGCCCACAGGGAGCTAATTACGAAAAACACTAAATACAGTAACGACTCACACTGTGCTATTTCTATTCAACCGATGTGTGAGGCTGGGATGAACACACAGAATGTTTATTGACTTAAAGCCATTTATTTGCATTCATGAACATACTACAAAAACTATTTTATACATTGAGCAATTCTCTATGTGTGAGTATGGGGCATAATAATTTGATGGTAGAACACATCACATTCACATTTACATTTTAGTCATTTAGCAGACGATCTTATCCAGAGCGACTAACAGTAAATGCATTTATCTAGCTAGGTGAGACAACCACATATTACAGTCATAGTAAGTACATTTTTCCTCACATGCAATCAGCTTGATGTAAACACATTACATTTTTTTCTCTTGATGATAAAAAATTAACTTGGAAAACTATTTAAAAAGAGCAAAGGACTCCATGAAAGAGGAATTTTAACAAACTTCTGACTGTATAATATATCATCCTGAACTTTTCTAAAAACCTTTCTATTTAAAATGCAAGAGAGCGACAACAGTGTTACTGCAGGTCCCTATTAAACATTTAAGTCACATAGAAAACATATGTGAATCCTGAGATTTTTTCTGTGTGACACTCAGCATCAATTACCCAGTGCTAAGCTGACCCCCAGATTGACATATGTAGACGAGAGAAAGGTGATTGAATTGCTGCTTAATTATGATTGGAGCGAGGGATGGATGAATGGATGGATGGAGGGATGCAGGGCCACAAGGGAGAGAGAGAAGTGCAGACAGAGAGACTTCCTCCACCTCCTCCTGTGCGTCTCTCTGCGACTGAAGGAAGAACTGTAGCCTCGCTACCATTTCCACCTGCTCAGCACTTTAAGACTAGCTATACCCCATAATCACCTTCCAACTCAAGTCTGTTGTTGTTGTTGTTTATCTACTGTATATCCACCATCCAGGTCTAAGAAATGACCACTGTGTGCTTTGGAATACTGCAAGTGGAAATGTTCTAGTCAAGTGTTTCTCAACCTCGTGTCCGTGGACCAGCATTGGTCCCTAATAGCACTGTAGTATCCCAGCAGATTGAACACATTGTGGTTTCAGAGGTACACAGTAGCCTACTGAAGACCATGAACAAGGTTCCATTGGTTCTGCACAGTACTACTACTAATGCTCTGTTCAAATCGTTAATGTATCTGTTGTGCTTGTCAGGGTTGACTTAGAGGTGCCCCTTGTGGCCAAAAACAATCAATTGTTATTCAATTGTTACTGAAGCACTATTAATAGCCTACAGTTAAATTAATCCCTAGATGAACAGTTATTTATGAACAGTTACTTTGTTGTAAACGGGAGTGGCTGGCGGCGGTTTGTTTGGGTAGAGGATGGACATGTAATATGTCAGTACCTGCTTCAGAGGAGATTGGTACTAAGCACCCGGCTCTCACTTGGGAATTGAAGTGATATTGAGCTCCAGCAATAAATGTTGGAGGGGGATTATGACCTCTTTTGCTGAAGCACCATTGTTAATGGGAACACTGGTGTTCTCCTTCATGTACTGTACTCTCAACTCTACTGTACACCACTTGTCCTTGTCCAGTTTTCCTTTGCATGGATGGGACTTTGAGGCATGGCAGTCAGTACATTTTTACATTTTAGTCATTTAGCAGACGCTCTTATCCAGAGCGACTTACAGTTAGTGAGTGCATACATTTTTTCATACTGTTCTGAACAGCTTTTTAATCAGTAGGATCATTTGTTTGCTTTTTAATATACGCAAGTCTTATTGTGAAAACCGCTACACTAATTAAAATCTTATTGTGACTAATTAAATGTGTTTATTTGTGTGTTTACACAAGTGCATGTTTGCCTGATTGTGGGTGTTGTGGTATGAATGTTTGTGCATGTGCGTGTGTGTGTGTGCGTGTGTGTGGATTTGGGAATGTGCGAGGCAGGCAGCAGCAGTGGGTTAGGGAGGGTGTTACTCCAGCTTGTGCGGCCGGGCGGGTGGGCTGTGGGCTGAAGGCTCTCTCCTCTCTCTCTCTCTCTCTCTGGCACAGACAGAGGTATTGACATCTTGGCATTTGGTCCGGTCTGTCTCCCCTCCCCTAGGGGCCTGCTTCCTCCCATCACAACCGTTTATTGATTGGTTAATTTGATAGTTCTATCACCAATCAGCTTGTGTCTGACCTTTTGCCTTGGCAATGATGGCAGAGCCCTCATTTCTTCATCGCAGGGCCCACCATACATTAACCTTTGCAGGGAGAATGTCAGCACAGCCCTTGATCTTAACCTGTCACTACATATGTTATAAGTACGAGTCACCTTCCCCCTTGACTTCTAGTGAAGAGGCCTCCCTCATCAGGCTAGCCTCAATGAACGCATCAACACCTTTTAACATTTTGACTGTGTTTGGTCTAATGCAGATGTAGATTAACACTTTTAACATGGTTTTACTGAGTTTAGTCTAACATGGATATAGATGTACTGTAGAAGACTCTTTATTGTACTTGTGAGGAGATAATTAATGCAGGTGCAATGTCTGAATGATATGAAGTTATAGCATTCACATATACATTTAGATCACCCATTATATAGATTATGATAGAATGATCATCATTCAGTATATTTTCATGATCCCACTATTACTACCCGTAACAACATAATTAAGTGACGAATTGTCAAGACATTTTTAGTCTTTCATTTCTGTGAATATATCAGTAATGGTAGTAGGAGGAAACCAGACATTTATAGTCATGTAGTCCCATATATGCTTATCTTAGGGGTGACAAGGGGGTATTTTGGTTTTATATTTTCCTTCATTTCCCACCAGGGCGGAGGCAGGTCGTCTCTGTCAGCTTTTACAGTTGCTCTTATGGGCTGATGATGTCTGGAGGTACAATTATTACTGTTCCTTTAAACATGAGGCTTTAATCACTGTACTGTGCCTTTAAACCTTAGATAGGAGGAGTCATAAAGGTTCCATATGTTCCAAACAGGAAACAGCCCCACAGTTCCACCAATAAACACCGTCAACACATTAAAGTTGATGTTTGCTCATTCTGGGTTTGTTGTCACAAACATTTTGTTTATCTTAAAGTATCAGTCCCACTGAAATTATATTTTAGCAGAGAAGTCAAAGCTAATCCAGCTGTTATCCTTTGTGAAACAATCATGCTTATAAATTAATTGTGAAGCTTTTATGTAGGCCTTATAAAGGGCTTATGAAGGCTTCATTAGGCGTTGATAAGTTAGACTTTGTTTAAAATGTGACCCTAAATTTGATTGGGAGAAAACTAAATCTAAACTGTTAAGAATGGATGTATGGAATACTTGATGAGGATCTGGTTAAACTCATTAGACTGTGTCTCCTTCCAGTCTGTCTGTGGTATAAGAGGTGTTTATTAGCATGTAGGTCCAGTATGCCCTCCTCTTTCTCTATTTCTCTATCTATAATATATCCTGTTTTTGTCCCTGAGGTTGAAAGTCCACATGCTGGTATCATTCTCTACTGGGATCACAGACAAGCCAGTGTTCTGGTCTCTGAAGACAAGCCCACTGAAAATATGTTTATATATGAAAGGAGATCTAGAGAGTGGATGGTGTCTGGTGGTTATCAAGCAGGAACTTCTTTAACATCCTAAACAGTTGCTGTGTCTCAAATGGCACCATATTCCCTATATAGTGCACTACATTTGCCCTGGTCCAAAGAAGTGCACTCTAAAAGGAAAATAGGGTGCCATTTAGGACACAGAGGATGGCTAAAGAGCCAGAGGTATTTGGTATTTAACCCATGTCAGACCGGTCTGAGGGGCTCAAAACATTGACAAGTTCAAGACTTCTTCCTTAAGGATGTGTCAAGGGCAATCCTGCAGACAAAATACCAATGTCTCCTTTAAGCATGAAACACACAGAGAATCTCACTGCCGATAGACTGCCGATAGGTACTTATCACAGTAGGAGGCCGTTCCTTCTCTTGCTAGAACAAAAGCGGTACCTGCTGCATGTCGACCCGGTAGCGATGAAACTACTGATTGTAGTTGTAGAATCGCAATGCTCGTCAGTGGCCAACAACTTGACTTTGAGCCAATCAGAGAGCACAAACCCCCACGTGTGGGAACCAACAAAAAAATAGGAAAAAATACAGCATTTTCTCCGTACATCCACGGATGAGCCAGTCACACTTCATATGCAATTAAGGCTAAGGGATGGTAGCTAGCTAAGTGCACAGATGCAATGCACACAACACTAAATACTTCCTCTAAGCTAGCTAACCACTGTAGCTTGCATTGACATTATAATTAAAGGAATTAGCTAGTTTCCATGAAACAGCTGCCTGTGTTAGCTGCTGAGTTAGTGCAGTGTCCTTAGCTAGCTAGCTAGCTAGCGAATATGCTGACGTTAGCTAGCTAGCTAAACATTTGGCTATGGGCTGGCACTGGCAGTATGGGATTATGGAGAGTGAATAAAATTGTTTCTTCGTGATCTTGCTGGGTAGTTATCTAGATGTGGCCATCTGGCTATTATCAACAAGGGCTTTCTACAAAATAGCAACATTAGCATAGATAGCTTGGAATCTAGAGCATAAGCAATACGCACAGATATGCATTGCCAAACAACGCTATTGCCACCTTCTGGTTTGGAATATTTTAACAAGGCTGAGTGGCTGACAACTTCCAAGGTCTTTGCTGTGTGAACACAAAAGAGATTGACTGCCGATACTGTTCAGAGGTGCTACCGGTGTGTCTGAGCTTTTAGTTGCCATGACGATAAGGATCTCAGCAGCAGCAGCACAAGGCGGTGGCGTGAACCGAACCAATTCCCCTTTCTTCTCCAAGATCCCCGCTTTCCATCCCTCCATTCAACCTAATGTGGCTGCAGTGATTTAACAAAATATGGGACTTGGCCGATTGCTTATCTTAACCTTGGGGGCATAGAAGCACTATAACACTGGCGTTGAGTGATAGGCTTTATGTGAGGGAGAAGGGGAGAGGGGAGGCAGGGAGCACGGTGGTGGGGCCAGGCCGCCTGGCTCAGTGAAAAGTCATTGTATTAGCAGGAATGTACGACTTGTTGGAGTGATTCATGCACATTTCATCCTCTCTCTTGCCCATATCAGGGTAAAGTTCCCCAGACAAAACTTTTGCTGATTTCTCTACAAAGAAAAATAGTTATTCTCTATTGATTCTCTGTGGCCCCCTCTCCCTCTTCCACCCCTGACGCCTCTCCCTCTTCCACCTCTGGCCCCCTCCCTCCCTCCTCCAGCCCTGGCCCCCACCCTCCTCCACCTCTGCCCCCTTCAGAAGAGTCTACACCACTGGGAACACTTCCCATTTCAAATATTTTTGCGTCTGATATCCTATGGATGTATTGTAAGTAAGTAGCTCATTTTTTACTGTGGTATACAAAGGACTTGTCAATGTAGTCTCCAGCGGTGGCCACATTTGTTACCGACACATAGGAGGGGAATGCTGGAATACAATAAATAAATCAACACGCTTGTCTAGCGCTAGCAGGGGAACAGAGCCGCTCGACAGAAACGCTACCTATTTTTTATCTTTAAATGGTAACACCACAGGGTTGTAGAGTGAATGAGATAATGAATGAATTCATTCACGTTTCTATCTTTATCCCCCCTCGTCTTCCTCCCTTCATGCTTCCTATTTATTTAGTTGTTTTATATATATATATATATATATATATATATATATACACACATATATATATATATACACACATATATATATATATATATATATATATATATATATATATATATATATATATATATATATATACAGTACCAGTCAAAAGTTTGGACACACCTACTCATTCAAGGGTTTTTCTTTATTTTTACTATTTTCTACATTGTAGAATAATAGTGAAGACATCAAAACTATGAAATAACACATATGGAGTCATGTAGTAACTATTTGCGACCAAGCTTTAACTTCCTGACTGATGTCTTGAGATGTTGCTTCACTATATCCACATAATTTTCCTTCCTCATGATGCCATCAATTTTGTGAAGTGCACCAGTCCCTCCTGCAGCAAAGCACCCCCACAGCATGATGCTGACACCCCCGTGCTTCAGGGTTGGGATGGTGGTCCCCTGTAGCTCAGTTGGTCGAGCATAGTGCTTGCAACGCCAGGGTTGTGGGTTCGTTTCCCACGGGGGGCCAGTATGTAAATGTATGCACTCACTAACTGTAAGTCGCTCTGGATAAGAGCTGCTAAATGACTAAAATGTACATGTAAAATGTGTTCTTCGGCTTGCAAGCATAACGATGGTCATTATGCCCAAACAGTTCTATTTTCGTTTCATCAGACCAGAGGACATTTCTCCAAAAAGTACAATCTTTGTCCCCATGTGCAGTTGCAAACCGTAGTCTGGCTTTTTTATGGCGGTTTTGGAGCAGTGGCTTCTTCCTTGCTGAGCGTCCTTTCAGGTTATGTCGATATAGGTGTCAGAGATGGGCGTAGGTGTGGTGTGGAATCAAATGCAGGATGCAGATGCAAGTCCAAAATACTTTAATAAAGTCCACAGAATGAACGGCTACAAACAGAGCCGGAGGCACAAGGAAAATAACGCACTCAGCGTAAAAATACAACAAACGCACAACAGTGCGGACTCTCTATAAAAATAGAGCACAAACTGACTGGCAACACCTGCTGACATGGAACAACTACACACAACCACAAGACAGAAACAACGAGAACTTAAAGGACACATAATCAAGACAAAATGAGAAACAGGTGTACCAAAACAGACCAAACCAAACGAACACAGAAACAACGAACGGTGGCAGCTAGTACTCCGGGGACGACGACCGCCGAAGCCTGCCCGAACAAGGAGAAGGAGCAGCCTCGGCAGAAACCGTGACAGTACCCCCCCCTTGACGCGCGGCTCCAGCCGTGCACCGACCCCGGCCTCGGGGACGACCAGGAGGACGCGGAGCAGGGCACGTGGGATGACCACGATGGAACTCAGTCAGAAGAGACGGGTCTAAGATATCTCTCCTCGGCACCCAGCACCGTTCCTCCGGACCGTACCCCTCCCACTCCACGAGATATTGGAGACCCCCCATCCGGCATCTCGAATCCAGGATGGACCGAACTGTGTACGCCGGAGCCCCCTCGATGTCCAGCGGGGGCGGAGGAGTCTCTGCTATCTCATAGTCCTGGAGTGGACCAGCTACCACCGGCCTGAGGAGAGACACATGGAACGAGGGGTTAATATTCTTATAATCAATAGGAAGTTGTAATCTGTAACACACCTCGTTCAACCTCCTCAGGACTTTAAAAGGCCCCACAAACCGCCGACCCAGCTTCCGGCAGGGCAGGCGGAGGGGCAGGTTTTTGGTCGAGAGCCAGACTCGATCTCCCGGTGCGTACACCGGTCCCTCACTGCGGTGGAGTTCGGCGCTCGCCTTGTGTCGACGGATGGCCCGCTGCAGATGTACGTGAGCAGCGTTCCATGTCTCCTCTGAGCGCCGCACCCACTCATCCACCGCAGGAGCGTCGATCTGGCTCTGATGCCAAGGTGCCAGAGCCGGCTGGTACCCTAGTACACATTGGAAAGGAGTGAGTCTGGTGGAGGAGTGGCGAAGGTAGTTCTGGGCCATCTCGGCCCAGGGAACATACCTCGCCCACTCCTCCGGCCGGCCCTGGCAATACGACCTCAGAAACCTACCCACATCCTGGTTTACCCGTTCAACCTGCCCATTGCTCTCCGGGTGGTACCCCGAGGTAAGGCTCACCGAGACCCCCAAGCGCTCCATGAACGCTCTCCAGACTCGAGAGGTAAACTGGGAGCCTCGATCAGACACTATATCCTCGGGTACCCCGTAATGCCGGAAGACGTGAGTGAATAGTGCCTCAGCGGTCTGTAGGGCAGTGGGGAGACCCGGCATGGGAAGGAGACGACAGGCCTTCGAGAACCGATCCACAACGACCAGGATGGTGGTATTTCCCTGGGAGGGGGGAAGGTCAGTAACGAAATCCACCGAGAGGTGAGACCAGGGTCGTTGTGGAACGGGCAGGGGTTGTAGCTTACCCCGGGGCAGGTGTCTGGGTGCCTTACACTGGGCACACACCGAGCAGGAGGAAACATAAACCCTCACATCCCTGGCTAACGTTGGCCACCAGTACTTAGTGCTAAGGCAGTGCACCGTCCGGCCAATCCCTGGATGTCCAGAGGAGGGTGACGTGTGAGCCCAATATATAAGTCGATCCCGAACCTCGAGCGGAACGTACGTCCAACCCACAGGACACTGTGGAGGGCTAGGATCGGTACGCAACGCCCGCTCGATTTCGGAATCGACCTCCCACACCACCGGTGCCACCAGGCAAGACGGCGGGAGTATGGGCGTGGGCTCAACGGACCTCTCCTCCATGTCATACCGCCGGGACAGGGCATCTGCCTTACCGTTCTGGGACCCAGGGATGTACGTGATCTTAAAAACGAACCGGGCCAGAAACATGTTCCACCTAGCCTGGCGAGGGTTCAGTCTCCTAGCTGCCCGGATGTACTCCAGGTTTCGGTGGTCAGTCAAAATGAGGAAAGGGTGTTGAGCCCCCTCAAGCCAATGCCTCCACACCTTTAGGGCCTGGACCACGGCTAGCAGCTCCCTGTCCCCCACGTCATAATTTCGCTCCGCCGGACTGAGCTTTTTAGAGTAAAAGGCACAGGGGCGGAGTCTCAGGGGCGTGCCAGACCGTTGCGAGAGCACGGCCCCTATACCGGCTTCAGACGCGTCTACCTCGACCTGGAATGGTAGCGCGGGTTCCGGATGCGCCAGCACCGGCGCCGAGGTAAACAGGTCCTTCAGTCTCCCAAAAGCCCTATCAGCCTCAGCAGACCACTGCAAGCGCACCGGACCTCCCTTTAGAAGAGACGTTATGGGAGCTGCCACCTGTCCAAAACCACGGATAAACCTCCTGTAGTAATTCGCAAAGCCCAAGAACCGCTGCACCTCTTTAACAGTGGTTGGAGTTTGCCAATTACGCACGGCCGACACACGGTCAACCTCCATCTTTACCCCTGACGCCGACAACTGATAACCCAAAAAGGAGACAGACTCCTGGAAAAACAGAAATTTCTCTGCCTTGACATATAGGTCATGCTCCAACAATCTCCTCAACACTCGGCGCACCAGGGCTACATGCTCGGCTCGGGTAGAAGAATACACCAGAATGTCGTCAATGTACACGACCACTCCTTGCCCCTGCATATCCCGGAAGATCTCATCTACGAAGGATTGGAAGACTGAAGGAGCATTCATTAACCCGTATGGCATGACGAGATACTCGTAATGACCCGAGGTGGTACTAAATGCTGTCTTCCATTCGTCTCCCTCCCTAATACGCACCAAGTTGTATGCGCTCCTGAGGTCCAATTTTGTGAAGAACCGCGCCCCGTGTAAAGACTCCGTCATAGTCGCAATCAATGGGAGTGGATAACTGTATTTCACAGTAATCTGATTGAGACTGCGGGTGCAAACCTCCATCCTTTTTCTTCACAAAAAAGAAACTCGAGGACACAGGGGAAGTGGAGGGCCGTATGTATCCCTGTCTCAGAGACTCGGCTATGTAAGTCTCCATAGCTCTCTTCTCCTCTTGAGACAAAGGATACACATGGCTCCGCGGAAGCGCAGCTCCTACCTGGAGGTCTATCGCACAATCCCCCTGTCTATGTGGTGGCAATTGCGTCGCCTTCGCCTTACTAAACACAAGTGCTAAATCCTCATACTCGGGGGGAATGTGCAATGCGGGCACTTGGTTTGGACTCTCCACCGAGGTCGCCCCTACGGAAACGCCCAGACATCGCCCTACACACTGGGCAGACCACTCCTTAAGAGCCCTCTGTTGCCACGAAATAGAGGGATTATGGGTAATCAACCAGGGAAGCCCCAGCACCACCGGATATGCAGGAGAGTCAATAAGATATACAGTGGGGGAAAAAAGTATTTAGTCAGCCACCAATTGTGCAAGTTCTCCCACTTAAAAAGATGAGAGAGGCCTGTAATTTTCATCATAGGTACACGTCAACTATGACAGACAAATTGAGAAAACAAATTCCAGAAAATCACATTGTAGGATTTTTTATGAATTTATTTGCAAATTATGGTGGAAAATAAGTATTTGGTCACCTACAAACAAGCAAGATTTCTGGCTCTCATAGACCTGTAACTTCTTCTTTAAGAGGCTCTTCTGTCCTCCACTTGTTACCTGTATTAATGGCACCTGTTTGAACTGGTTATCAGTATAAAAGACACCTGTCCACAACCTCAAACAGTCACACTCCAAACTCCACTATGGCCAAGACCAAAGAGCTGTCAAAGGACACCAGAAACAAAATTGTAGACCTGCACCAGGCTGGGAAGACTGAATCTGCAATAGGTAAGCAGCTTGGTTTGAAGAAATCAACTGTGGGAGCAAATATTAGGAAATGGAAGACATACAAGACCACTGATAATCTCCCTCGATCTGGGGCTCCACGCAAGATCTCACCCCGTGGGGTCAAAATGATCACAAGAACGGTGAGCAAAAATCCCAGAACCACACGGGGGGACCTAGTGAATGACCTGCAGAGAGCTGGGACCAAAGTAACAAAGCCTACCATCAGTAACACACTATGCCGCCAGGGACTCAAATCATGCAGTGCCAGACGTGTCCCCCTGCTTAAGCCAGTACATGTCCAGGCCCGTCTGAAGTTTGCTAGAGTGCATTTGGATGATCCAGAAGAGGATTGGGAGAATGTCATATGAAACCAAAATAGAACTTTTTGGTAAAAACTCAACTCGTCGTGTTTGGAGGACAAAGAATGCTGAGTTGCATCCAAAGAACACCATACCTACTGTGAAGCATGGGGGTGGAAACATCATGCTTTGGGGCTGTTTTTCTGCAAATGGACCAGGACGACTGATTCGTGTAAAGGAAAGAATGAATGGGGCCATGTATCGTGAGATTTTGAGTGAAAACCTCCTTCCATCAGCAAGGGCATTGAAGATGAAACGTGGCTGGGTCTTTCAGCATGACAATGATCCCAAACAAACCGCCCGGGTAACGAAGGAGTGGCTTCGTAAGAAGCATTTCAAGGTCCTGGAGTGGCCTAGCCAGTCTCCAGATCTCAACCCCATAGAAAATCTTTGGAGGGAGTTGAAAGTCTGTGTTGCCCAGCGACAGCCCCAAAACATCACTGCTCTAGAGGAGATCTGCATGGAGGAATGGGCCAAAATACCAGCAACAGTGTATGAAAACCTTGTGAAGACATACAGAAAACATTTGACCTGTGTCATTGCCAACAAAGGGTATATAACAAAGTATTGAGAAACTTTTGTTATTGACCAAATACTTATTTTCCACCATAATTTGCAAATAAATTCATAAAAAATCCTACAATGTGATTTTCTGGATTTTTTTTTCTCATTTTGTCTGTCATAGTTGACGTGTACCTATGATTAAATTTACAGGCCTCTCTCATCTTTTTAAGTGGGAGAACTTGCACAATTGGTGGCTGACTAAATACTTTTTTGCCCCACTGTAGCTGTATAGTCTCCTCATGACCCTCCTGCGTCCCCATCCTAAGTGGAGCTGTGACCTCCCTAATCAACCCCGATCCCAACGGACGGCTATCTAGAGCATGTACAGGGAAAGGATTGTTGACAGGAAGGAGGGGAATCCCTAACTCTGCACAAAATCTCTGATCTATAAAATTCCCAGCTGCACCTGAATCTACTAGCGCCTTATGCTGGGAATGAGGTGCAACCTGTGGGAAGCAAACAGGTATGGTTAGGTGCACAACAGAGAGCTCTGGGTAAGTGGGGCGCCTACTCACCTGGAAGGACTCCCCAGTGCGTGGCCTGCCGTCTCGTCCCCTAGGAGACCCCCCCCAGCACCTGGCCGCAGTGTGTCCTCCACGGCCACAGTTGGTACAAGGGTTGGTCCCCCTGGGGCTCCTTTTCCTCTCCTCTCTAGCGCCAGCACCCCCGAGCTCCATAGGACTAGGCTCGGAGGTGCTGGAGGGTGGAATGGACGACCCCCACTCAAGACGTCCGCGGGTGGCCAGCAGGGTGTCTAGGCGAATGGCCATATCCACCCAACTGGTCAAACGTGAGGGTGGTGTCCCTGCAGGCCAACTCACGACGGACGTCCTCCCGTAGGCTGCAGCGGAAGTGGTCTATGAGGGCCCGCTCATTCCACCCTGCGTCTGCCGCTAGAGTCCGGAACTCCAGTGCGAACTCCTGGGCGCTCCTCTTCCCCTGTCGGAGGTAGAATAGACGTTCTCCCCTCAGGTGGATGGTCGAATACAGCCCTGAAGCGACGGGAGAACTCCGCATAGGTGATCGTCGCGGGGTCTATTCTCCTCCATTCGGCGTTGGCCCACTCCAACGCCTTGCCGGTGAGACAGGAGATGAGGGCGGAAACGCTCTCGTGTCCCGAGGGCACCGGGTGTACGGTGGCGAGGTAGAGTTCAACTTGTAGGAGGAAACCTTGACACCCGGCAGCTGTACCATCATACGCCCTCGGGAGCGAGAGCCGAATCCCACTGGGTTCCGGAGCGTGGACAAAGGGACTGACCGGTGCTGGTGGTAATGTGGGAGGAGGCGTGGGTGCCCAACTGGTCTCCAGGCGATGCAGGGTATTCATACTCCCTGCAGAGCGTTGGTGATTTGAGCTATCCTGTCATCCTGTCCGCGGACGCGCTCCTCCCATGACTCGGTCGCTGCTGCTGCTCCTGCTGATTCCATGAGTGGTGTGTAGTTCTGTCAGAGATGGCGTAGGTGTGGTGTGGAATCAAATGCAGGATGCAGATGCAAGTCCAAAATACTTTAATAAAGTCCACAGAATGAACGGCTACAAACAGAGCCGGAGGCACAAGGAAAATAACGCACTCAGCGTAAAAATACAACAAACGCACAAAAGTGCGGACTCTCTATAAAAATAGAGCACAAACTGACTGGCAACACCTGCTGACATGGAACAACTACACACAACCACAAGACAGAAACAACGAGAACTTAAAGGACACATAATCAAGACAAAATGAGAAACAGGTGTACCAAAACAGACCAAACCAAACGAACACAGAAACAACGAACGGTGGCAGCTAGTACTCCGGGGACGACGACCGCCGAAGCCTGCCCGAACAAGGAGAAGGAGCAGCCTCGGCAGAAACCGTGACAATAGGACTCGTTTTACTGTGGATATAGATACTTTTGTACCTGTTTCCTCTAGCATCTTCACAAGGTCCTTTGCTGTTGTTCTGGGATTGATTTGCACTTTTCACACCAAAGTACGTTCATGTCTAGGAGACAGAACGCGTCTCCTTCCTAAGCAGTACGACGGCTGCGTGGTCCCATGGTGTTTATACTTGCATACTATTGTTTGTACAGAATAACGTGGTACCTTCAGGCGTTTGGAAATTGCTCCCAAGGATGAACCAGACTTGTGGAGGTCTACATTTTGTTTTCTGAGGTCTTGGCTGATTTCTTTTGATTTTCCCATTATGTCAAGCAAAGAGGCACTGAGTTTGAAGGTAGGCCTTGAAATACATCCACAGGTACACGTCCAATTGACTCAAATTATGTCAATTAGCCTATCAGAAGCTTCTAAAGCCATGACATCATTTTCTGGAATTTTCCAAGCTGTTTGAAGGCACAGTCAACTTAGTGTATGTAAACTTCTGACCCACTGGAATTGTGACACAGTGAATTATAAGTGAAATAATCTGTCTGTAAACAATTGTTGGAAAAATTACTTGTGTCATGCACAAAGTAGATGTCCTAACCGACTTGCCAAAACGATAGTTTGTTAACAAGAAATTTGTGGAGTGGTTGAAAAACAAGTTTTAATGACTCCAACCTAAGTGTATGTAAACTTCCGACTTCAACTGTATATATATAAAACAACCGCTGGAGACTACATTGACAAGTCCTTTGTATACCACAGTAAAAAATGACAAAACAAATGTGTGGTACGACATTACATTTATAAAACATGAATTTGCTTGACTAGCTCATCATCTACAGTGGGGAGAACAAGTATTGGATACACTGCCGATTTTGCAGGTTTTCCTACTTACAAAGCATGTAGAGGTCTGTAATTTTTATCATAGGTACACTTCAACTGTGAGAGACGGAATCTAAAACAAAAATCCAGAAAATCACATTGTATAATTTTTAAGTATTTCATTTGCATTTTATTGCATGACATAAGTATTTGATCACCTACCAACCAGTAAGAATTCCAGCTCTCACAGACCTGTTAGTTTTTCTTTAAGAAGCCCTCCTGTTCTCCACTCATTACCTGTATTAACTGCACCTGTTTGAACTCGTTACCTGTATAAAAGACACCTGTCCACATACTCAATCAAACAGACTCCAACATCTCCACAACGGCCAAGACCAGAGAGCTGTGTAAGGACATCAGGGATAAAATTGTAGACCTGCACAAGGCTGGGATGGGCTACAGGACAATAGGCAAGCAGCTTGGTAAGAAGGCAACAACTGTTGGCGCAATTATTAGAAAATGGAAGAAGTTCAAGATGACGGTCAATCACCCTCGGTCTGGGGCTCCATGCAAGATCTCACCTCGTGGGGCATCAATGACCATGAGAAAGGTGAGGGATCAGCCCAGAACAACACGGCAGGACCTGGTCAATGACCTGAAGAGAGCTGGGACCACAGTCTCAAAGAAAACCATTAGTAACACACTACGCCGTCATGGATTAAAATCCTGCAGCGCACACAAGGTCCCCCTGCTCAAGCCAGCGCATGTCCAGGCCCGTCTGAAGTTTGCCAATGACCATCTGGATGATCCAGAGGAGGAATGGGAGAAGGTCATGTGGTCTGATGAGACAAAAATAGAGCTTTTTGGTCTAAACTCCACTCGCCGTGTTTGGAGGAAGAAGAAGGATGAGTACAACCCCAAGAACACCATCCCAATACGGTGGAAACATCATTCTTTGGGTATGCTTTTCTGCAAAAGGGACAGGACGACTGCACCGTATTGAGGGGAGGATGGATGGGGCCATGTATCGCGAGATCTTGGCCAACAACCTCCTTCCCTCAGTAAGAGGATTAAAGATGGGTCGTGGCTGGATCTTCCAGCATGACAACGACCCGAAACACACAGCCAGGGCAACTAAGGAGTGGCTCCGTAAGAAGCATCTCAAGGTCCTGGAGTGGCCTAGCCAGTCTCCAGACCTGAACCCAATAGAAAATATTTGGAGGGAGCTGAAAGTCCGTATTGCCCAGCGACAGCCCCGAAACCTGAAGGATCTGGAGAAGGTCTGTATGGAGGAGTGGGCCAAAATCCCTGCTGCAGTGTGTGCAAACCTGGTCAAGACCTACAGGAAACGTATGATCTCTGTAATTGCAAACAAAGGTTTCTGTACCAAATATTAAGTTCTGCTTTTCTGATGTATCAAATACTTATGTTATGCAATAAAATGCAAATGAATTACTTAAAAATCATACAATGTGATTTTCTGGATTTTTGTTTTAGATTCCGTCTCTCACAGTTGAAGTGTACCTATGATAAAAAATTACAGACCTCTACATGCTTTGAAGTAGGAAAACCTGCAAAATCGGCAGTGTATCCAATACTTGTTCTCCCCACTGTATCTATAGCTATAGCTAGATGAGGAGCTAAGGAAAGTCAATTCATATTACAGTAAATTACACAGTCGCATTTCATGTGTGACATTTTAACAAATACCACATTTTTTTCACTGATGATGACAGACAGTAGCTAAATGTTTTATAAATGCAATGTCGTACCACACATTTGTTTAAATGTACCAAATAAATCCTGAAGCAACTTTTGCAAGGGGAGATGCTGTATGTATGGTCAAAAGCTTGCCATTCATCAGTGTGTTTGTACGCTTCAAAGTTGTCAAACCCTGTGCCTAGTCTACTCTACTGTATGTCAGACATGTTGGATGCAACGCAGCCATTTCACCTCACTTACTGCTCAATAAATCACATCCTGACCGCCGGCACGGTCATCACAATGAACCACAGAATGGCCCCTTAGTCAGGACAGATTACAGTGTTGAATTATGTTACAGCAAGAGAAACAGGATTCATTATTTATTTCCTTTCCCCAGAGATCGATGCTATTACAATGGTTGTGAGAACAGAGCACTGACACGTTTAAAAGGCCAAGTGTAATGTTCACCTGCAGGTGAGAGAGGAAAGAGATCTATGCGTTTGATTAAGCCACGATCTGTAGCCTGGGTGAAATAGTATTGGATCATAACCCCGACCATTTGAAATCCATTCCTATTTCTTCACATCAATACAGACGCCCCAAACAGAGCCATATATTTCCCACAAACTCCTGCAATTAAATCTGTATTAGGGCCTTTACAAATCAACACACTCAGTCGCCATTCAGACAGTAAAACTTTAACTCTCTCACTGATCGTTATAAGATTGTTTCATCTTTCCAACAATGTGGCTTGATTGTAGCTATACAAATACCTCGTATGAGGGGAGAAATCAATGGCTTATTAATGTGAAGTAGATGAGAACTGTTGGGAGTCCTCCGTCACTACACGGACCGATCAATTGTAATTATTTTCACATCTGGATGGAATTATAAATGCTCTCTCTCTGTCTGTCTGTCTGTCTGTCTGTCTGTCTGTCTGTCTGTCTGGCTGTCTGGCTGTCTGGCTGTCTGGCTGTCTGGCTGTCTGTATGTCTGTCTGTCTGGCTCTCTCTCTGTCTGTCTGTCTGGCTGGCTGGAAATGAGTCTACAGTTTCTGGTTGTATGATACACAACATATTTCATATTAAGTGCCATTGCTCTACAGTACTTCAAATATCCTAAAGGTCACTAAAAGCATTGAAGGATGAAAGGTACTATTGTGGTGTAGTCTTTTGATCCACGTTGTATTATTCTTGCATATAGCATATTGATCTATATTGATTTACACACATGTGAAATTGTATTGAATATAATTAGATTGGACACAATATTCTGATGCTGCCGCAGACTGCTTTTACACAATTTAGTATGTTTTAATATTACAAAGCATTTCATTATAAAAACCAGAGACAACAGACGCAGTTGTTGTTATTTATCTGGAACTGTCACAGATAAATAAATGAATGTACAATTAAAATTACAATTACCTGCAGAATTTTCAGGGTAAACAGATCAGTAATCTCATAACAAACACAGGCTAGTTAGCATTCTGAAATGAATACAGTTAGATCCAAAGCAATTTCCTTTTATTTATCTTAGCCGCCCCACATAAATAAAGCAAGGGCATTGAAGTAATTAGCATAATTAGACTGTGGTGGTCAGGTCCTATGTGATTTCATAATGCTCCCTCTATCTTTTTCTCTCGCTCTCCTCTCTCTCACCCAGGCATGTGTGTGTGTCTATGTGTGTTTGTGTGTATGTTTGTGTGTGTATATGTGTGTGTGTGTGTGTGTGTGTGTGTGTGTGTGTGTGTGTGTGTGTGTGTGTGTGTGTGTGTGTGTGTGTGTGTGTGTGTGTGTGTGTGTGTGTGTGTGTGTGTGTGTGTGTGTGTGTGTGTGTGTGTGTGTGTGTACTCCCTCCACCATACGCTCCATATTTATAATGGGAGTATTTGGAGCCGTGTTGGTTGGCTCTGGCCATTAGCTTTTTCTGATTTGCATGCTGTCAGTTTGAAGGTCCTCAGCACCAGTAATACCATCTAATTGAGTACTCTCTATGGTAAACTTTGTCCTTGGTTGTCTGCAACAAACTGTGGCATCTGATGTAACTCTGTGACTTTTCCTGCATTAATATGCATAATAAAGCACTAGGTAATAACAAACAATAACCAAATCCCTGATTGAGGTGAACTGGTTTACTTCAGCTTTAATCCTGACCATAGAAACATCCTTAACCCCTCCGGCTATTGTGTAAAACCCGATTCTCCTCCTAGTCCTCTCCACACTGTGTTCAGTTCTGTGTCTGACATGAAGCTCAACTGTAGCTCTCTCTCTCTCTCTTTCTCTCTCTCACTCTTACTCTCTCTCTCACACTCTCTCTCTCTCTCTCTCTCTCACTCTTACTCGCTCTCTCACTCTTACTCTCTCTCACGCTTACTCTCTCTCTCTCTCTCTCACTCTTACTCTCTCTCTCTCTCTCTTATGCTCTCTCTCTTAATTAAATTCAAAGGGCTTTATTGGCATGGGAAACATATGTTTACATTGCCAAAGCAAATGGAATAGACAATAAACAAAAGGGAAATAACCAAGGGAAACATTAGTAAACATTACACTCACAAAAGTTGTAAAATAATATAGACATTTCATATTATTGGCTATGTACAGTGTTGTAACAATGTGCAAATAGTTGAAGTATAAAAGGGAAAATAAATAAACAGATAAATAGAGGTTGCATTTACAGTGTTATTTGTGCTCCACTGGTTGCCCTTTTCTCATGGCAATGGGCCACAAATCTTGCGGCTGTAATTGTACACTGCGGTATTTCACCTAACAGATATGGGAGTTTATCAATGTTTGATTTGTTTTCAAATTCTGTGTGATCTGTGGGAAATATGTCTCTAATGTGGTCATACATTTGGCAGGAGGTTAGGAAGTGCAGCTCATAGCCTGTCTTCTCTCAATAGCAAGGCTATGCTCACTGAGTCTGTACATAGTCAAGGATTTTCTTTATTTCTCTCTCTCTCTCTCTCTCTCTCTCTCTCTCTCTCTCTCTCTCTCTCTCTCTCTCTCTCTCTCTCTCTCTCTCTCTCTCTCTCTCTTACTTACTCAATTCAATTCAATTCAATTTGCTTCATTGGCATGACGTAACAATGTACATATTGCCAAAGCTTACTTTGGATATTTACACTACTAACATAATTAAAATAATAATAATCAATATTGTCAACGGGACAACAGTAACAACAATATCCAAGGGTCAACATAACCATTGAACAATAACAAGATAGAGGACATGTGCAGGTTGGTTGGTCTGTCAGACACTGTCCCTCATCTTATGGCAGGCAGCAATGTAGTGTGCTGCTATCCCACAGCTCTCTGCGTCCTCCCCCAACAGGAAGGGTAGCCTATTCTCATCAGAGAGGTCTTTGAAACCTTGAAAAACGGTTTCAAATTTTGGGAAATTACACTCTCTTGTTTTATATTTTTGACATTTTGTCAGGAAATGTAGCTCTGTCTCAGGTTCTGCTGTGGTGCAGTGGTTGCACAGCCTTTCCTCGACAGGGAGCAAGGTTTTCCTGTGTCTACCCTCAATGGCAAGGCTGTGCTCACTGAGCCTGTACTTTGTCAAGGTTTTTCAAAGGTTTTGATCTGTAACCATGGTCAAATAGTTAGCCATGGTGTACTGTCGATTTAGGGCCAGATTTAGGTTTGTGATCTCAGCCCCAGGACCAGCTGGATGAGGGGACTCTTTTCTTTGATCAGCTCTTGGCATTGCAATACTTGGGAATGATATGAGAGGGGGTCACTGTATTTTAGATGTTTCCGAAACTGAATTGCTATTTTTTGAGTTTTTATTATTAGTGGATATTGGCCTAATTCTGCCCTCCATGCATTGTTTGTAGTTTTCCTCTGGACATGTAGGAGTATCTTACAGAACTCTGCATGCAGGGTTTCAATGGGGTATTTGTCACGCGTGCTGTAGGTGGGTGCAGTGGTGGAATCAAACGCAGGACACCGAAGTATAGTCCAACAGACTTTAGTAATCTCCAACAAGGAAATAAGACAACTCTTGCCCGAAGGCGAAATTACGCACGAAGGCGAAACAAAACGAAAGCGCACAAAACAGGTGCGTAACACTCCAACGCAGTGGAGGGAAGCTCAACCGAGCGAAATTACAAATGAAGCCCTACACACGACAGACCAAAATCAATAACACACAACACTAGACAAACACAACGAGAAACTTATAGGACACTAATTACGCTAAACGAGAACAGGTGTGACAACAAACAGACAAAAGCAAACGAACATGAAACATACAACGGTGGCAGCTAGTATTCCGGAGACAACGAACGCCGAAGCCTGCCCGAACAAGGGAGAGAGGCAGCCTCGGCCGAAACCGTGACAGTATTTGTCCCATTTGGTGAAATCTTGTTTTGCAAGTGGACCCCACACCTCGCTGCCATAAAGTGCAATTGGTTCAATTAAGCATTCAATTAGTTTTAGCCAAATTTTAATAGGTATTTCAATTTGAATTTGTTTTTTAATGGCGTAGAATGCCCTGTGTGCTTTCTCTCTCAGTTCATTCACTGCATCATTAAGGTGTCCAGTTGAGCTTATTTTTAAACCTAAGTAATTGTAGTGTGTGCAGTACTGTATATATTTTGTACCAATTGAGAACTTTGGTCTAATTCCCTGAGATCTGGATCTTCTCTGGAAAATCATTATTTTAGTATTATTGGGGTTTACTGCCAGGGCCCAGGTCTGGCAGGACTGCTCTAGCAGGTCCAGGCTCTGCTGTAGGCCATGTGCTCTCTCTTTCCACCCTCTCTCTCTCGCTCTCTCTCACTCTCTCTCTTACTCTCTTTCTCACCATGGGCTTCTATAGGTAAGTGCCAAAATAAAGGAAACACCAACAAAGTGTCTTAATAGGGCATTGGTGTCATGTGTCAGTGTATAGCAGTAGGACGGAGTCAGGCGCAGGACACAGAACTTGGTCAACGACGTACTTTACTTATCACAAGTAAATAAACATATCCTCCACGCAGGGAAGAAAATACAGACTCACAAAGCAAATGACAACAAGACAATGAACAATCACGCACAACACCATGAGAGAACCAGAGGGTAAAATAGGGAAACAAATTAACGTACATTGGAACCAGGTGTGTGCAATAAATACAAAACAAGTAGAACACAGAAACATAGATCGGTGGTAGCTAGGACTCCGGTGACGACGAATGCAGAAGCCTGCCAGAGCAAGGAGGAGGAGCAGTTGGGCTACCACGAGCCAGAACAACTTCAAAGCACCTTGGCATAGATTCTACATGTGTCTGGAACTCTATTGGAGGGATGCAACACCATTCTTCCATAATTTGTTGTTTTGTTGATGGTGGTGGAAAAGGCTGTCTCAGGCACTGCTCCAGAATCTCCCATAAATGTTCAATTTGGTTGAGATCTGGGGACTGACACACACACATACACACACACACACACAGACACAGACACAGACACAGACACACTTTAAAGGTGCTACACCTAGCATTTCTCAGAATTTCTCCCCTATGTGGAAGCTAGGTGAATTGCAACAGCACTAGGCTGCATTCAAAACAAATCTCCCGCCCTCCCCTGCATCCCATTTCCCCGTAACGTGGCGGAGACTCGCGCTTGAGCCTTTTACTTTCTGTTTTTGTCCACCAGCTTCAAACAGCTGTAAAAACAATATTTTTTGTTAAAATAAAATATATTTCACAGCGATTTAGATGGTACAATGATTCCCTACAATATTTAGTGCTTGTTTTCTCATATAAACTGAAATTGAGCAAACTTTTAGCCACCAGGAAATGACAGAGCGATTTCTACATCGGCAACTTGACCCGATTTCCACTAGCTAACACAGCCACAAAGTCAAAACAGCCTTCCCATTTTGACAACAGATGCCGGGAGAGATCAATAGGCGAATATCACAGCCAATCACATCACTAGCCACTAAGTAATACTGTGAAACACTATCATTCTACTATTACTGCAGATATATTATGGCCTTTTTCAAAAATCACAATGCAAAAATTAAACAACAAAAAAACTACACTGTGTATCACCTTTAAACCCTCAATGCTCCTTTGAGACCCCTCTTTCAAAGTCACTGAGATCTATTCTTCTAGCCAAGGTAACCAAACTAATGGACAACTGGGCATTTTTATGCATGACCATAAGCATGATAGGATGTTAATTGCTTAATTAACTCAGGAACCACAACTGTGTGTAAATGTATCCCTCATTCACTCAAGTGTTTCCTTTATTTTGGCAGTTACCTGGATACTAAAGCAGCTCTAACAGCAGCGATAGACTAGATAGCCTGATGTCTTCTATACCGATAGGATACACATGGTCAGTAAGTACTCTCTCTGTCGCGCAGAAACACCTTATTTTGATATTCATATTTCTGCAGCATCCTGCAGGGTACTGGGTGTTCCAGGTGTTGCATCCTAAGGTAACATGTATAGAGCACCCCCCCCCCACTCTTCAATCTCCGGTTAGTGCATTCCAAATGACACCCTATTCCCTATATTGTGCACAACTTTTGACTAGAGGCCTATGGGCACTATGTAGGGATAGGGTGCCATTTGGGACGCAGGCTCTGTCTGTCTGCAGCCAGTCAGCACTGTGGGTTGGCTCTCTGTTTGTTTTTGTCAACATTGTATCACTTTATTAAACCTGTGTTTAATAAAGTGATAAGCAGTCAAATTATAATTAATCCTCTCATGGTTGAAGCTTAAATCCCTTTTAACGCTCCAGATTAGAATTAAAAATATTTCCTCCTTCCTTCCCCTGGTAACTCCTGGGGTATTTCAGTAACCTACGTCAGCTCTAACCTGGCTGCTATGGAGGAGGAGTGATAGTCTACAGTAACCTACGTCAGCTCTAACCTGGCTGCTATGGAGGAGGAGTGATAGTCTACAGTAACCTACGTCAGCTCTAACCTGGCTGCTATGGAGGAGGAGTGATAGTCTACAGTAACCTACGTCAGCTCTAACCTGGCTGCTATGGAGGAGGAGTGATAGTCTACAGTAACCTACGTCAGCTCTAACCTGGCTGCTATGGAGGAGGAGTGATAGTCTACAGTAACCTACGTCAGCTCTAACCTGGCTGCTATGGAGGAGGAGTGATAGTCTACAGTAACCTACGTCAGCTCTAACCTGGCTGCTATGGAGGAGGAGTGATAGTCTACAGTAACCTACGTCAGCTCTAACCTGGCTGCTATGGAGGAGGAGTGATAGTCTACAGTAACCTACGTCAGCTCTAACCTGGCTGCTATGGAGGAGGAGTGATAGTCTACAGTAACCTACGTCAGCTCTAACCTGGCTGCTATGGAGGAGGAGTGGTAAACTGTAGTGTAATAAAGTAGCTGCAGTGAACAGTACAGCCCCTATCTCCCTCTGTGTAACCCCATGTCACCCCCTGTCTCCAAAGCTATAATGTGACGGTATAGCCTAGCCCTCCTGTCTCCCTGCTATTTCCCTTAACTTAGATATTACTGTCTGCTCTGCCGTCATCACCCCAAGGTGACTGTTATCACTTAATTAAATCCGAGCACGCTGGGAGGTAGAAACAATATTGTTGGCTACTCACCCGGAGGAAGGAACTTTCCAGTTTGGGGAAGACAGCCAGCAGTAGTTCCGTACTCAGCTCGCTGGCTCCCTGTTATCCCCTACAGTGGGGGAAAAAAGTATTTAGTCAGCCACCAATTGTGCAAGTTCTCCCACTTAAAAAGATGAGAGAGGCCTGTAATTTTCATCATAGGTACACGTCAACTATGACAGACAAAATGAGGGGGAAAAATCCAGAAAATCACATTGTAGGATTTTTTATGAATTTATTTGCAAATTATGGTGGAAAATAAGTATTTGGTCACCTACAAACAAGCAAGTTTCTGGCTCTCACAGACCTGTAACTTCTTCTTTAAGAGGCTCCTCTGTCCTCCACTCGTTACCTGTATTAATGGCACCTGTTTGAACTTGTTATCAGTATAAAAGACACCTGTCCACAACCTCAAACAGTCACACTCCAAACTCCACTATGGCCAAGACCAAAGAGCTGTCAAAGGACACCAGAAACAAAATTGTAGACCTGCACCAGGCTGGGAAGACTGAATCTGCAATAGGTAAGCAGCTTGGTTTGAAGAAATCAACTGTGGGAGCAATTATTAGGAAATGGAAGACATACAAGACCACTGATAATCTCCCTCGATCTGGGGCTCCACGCAAGATCTCACCCGGTGGGGTCAAAATGATCACAAGAACGGTGAGCAAAAATCCCAGAACCACACGGGGGGACCTAGTGAATGACCTGCAGAGAGCTGGGACCAAAGTAACAAAGCCTACCATCAGTAACACACTACGCCACCAGGGACTCAAATCCTGCAGTGCCAGACGTGTCCCCCTGCTTAAGCCAGTACATGTCCAGGCCCGTCTGAAGTTTGCTAGAGTGCATTTGGATGATCCAGAAGAGGATTGGGAGAATGTCATATGGTCGGATGAAACCAAAATATAACTTTTTGGTAAAAACTCAACTCGTCGTGTTTGGAGGACAAAGAATGCTGAGTTGCATCCAAAGAACACATTTACATTTTAGTCATTTTAGCAGACGCTCTTATCCAGAGCGACTTACAGGAGCAATTAGGGTTAAGTGCCTTGCTCAACCATACCTACTGTGAAGCATGGGGGTGGAAACATCATGCTTTGGGGCTGTTTTTCTGCAAAGGGACCAGGACGACTGATCCGTGTAAAGGAAAGAATGAATGGGGCCATGTATCGTGAGATTTTGAGTGAAAACCTCCTTCCATCAGCAAGGGCATTGAAGATGAAACGTGGCTGAGTCTTTCAGCATGACAATGATCCCAAACACACCGCCCGGGCAACGAAGGAGTGGCTTCGTAAGAAGCATTTCAAGGTCCTGGAGTGGCCTAGCCAGTCTCCAGATCTCAACCCCATAGAACATCTTTGGGGGGAGTTGAAAGTCTGTGTTGCCCAGCGACAGTCCCAAAACATCACTGCTCTAGAGGAGATCTGCATGGTGGAATGGGCCAAAATACCAGCAACAGTGTGTGAAAACCTTGTGAAGACTTACAGAAAACAATTGACCTGTGTCATTGCCAACAAAGGGTATATAACAAAGTATTGAGAAACTTTTGTTATTGACCAAATACTTATTTTCCACCATAATTTGCAAATCAATTCATTAAAAATCCTACAATGTGATTTTCTTGATTTTTTTTTCTCATTTTGTCTGTCATAGTTGACGTGTACCTATGATGAAAATTACAGGCCTCTCTCATATTTTTAAGTGGGAGAACTTGCACAATTGGTGGCTGACTAAATACTTTTTTCCCCCACTGTATATAGGGTACTACTTTTGACCAGAGCCCTATTGGCCCATGTCAAAAGTAGTGCACTTTATAGGGAATAAGGTTCCATTTGGGATGCATCCACTGAATGAAGGGATCATATTCTCCCCTGTTGTATGTTAATATTGATTCCATGTACATTATCAGCAAGCCAACTTTTCTTCTTTGGCAATTCAAAGTGACGTTGATTAGATTGGATGACTCTAGCTAATCAGTATGGTCTTTTGATTTTCTTGATATTGTTTAGTGCCAGCAGCCTTAATTATTGCATTTTCCTTGTAAAAAAAGAAGAAGTACTTAACAGTCTGTAGATAAAGTGATATCTCCTGCCTGTGCTATAATGTGATAACCCCCACTCCCCTCCCCCAGATATGTGATAATAGTAATAGAATCTTTCAACATCAATCTAATTGGTCATACTCTTCCCTATACTATTTGGAATTGCAGTGTTTAGTATCTGTCTAGTGTGAATGGCTTAGGCTACTGAAAATGATTTGCACTGAATATGAGAGAGTAAGTGTTTGATGCTGTACACTCTTAAAATAAAGGTGCTATCTAGAACCTAAAAGGGTTATTCGGCTGTCCCCATAGGAGAACCCTTTGAAGAACTGTTATTGGTTCCAGGTAGAACTCTTTTGGTTCCAGGTAAAACCCTTTTGGGTTCCATGTAGAACCCTTTCCACAGAGGGTTCTACATGGAACTCAAAAGAGTTCTACCTGAAACCAAAATGGGTTCTACCTGGAACCAAAAAGGGTTCTCCTATGGGGACAGTCAGAGAACCCTTTTGGAACCCTTATTTTTCTGAGAGTGTAGCTGTAGTGCCAGTGTAGCGGTGCAGAGAGTAGCTGGCTGGAGGGAGAGTAGAGGAGAGACTGGGGGAGCAGTATTATTTGAAATGGATGTCTATCACGGGTCATTTTGGCTCTAAATAGGGCCAATAAATGTGTCATGCTCAGCAAAAGCAGAGATTATTTTCCCCCATGGTAAGCACAAAATCAAATGAGCACAATAAGTATGGTGTGATTTGAACGGGGTCTCAGTGTAGGGTAGGATGAGTGATTTGAGCATCCCTTGAGCCGGTGCCTTCAATAAATAAATCAATACACGCCAGCCATATTTGCACATTTCTACATGGCTTGTCAGCCTCAAAATTGACTTCAATGGACAATATATCTCACAGCTCTCCCATGGCAATTTAGACATTCTGATAAGATCTCTTTTACATTTGTCCCTCCCTCACTCTCTTTCTCTTTCTATCTCTCTGTCTCTCTCACACCGTATCTCTTGCATCCTCTCTTTCTCCTCCTGTGGCTTTTTCTTTTCATCCATTTTTCTTTCTATTTTTTATCCAACCAGAGCACTCCACTGTAATTTACTGAGGACATGATGTAGGCCTAATAGTCCAACAGATTGCTGTGATTTGTGTGTAGAGTAGGTGTGCCTGTAAATCTGGCTGACTGGGGCGGGTGTGTGTGCGTGCGTGCCTGTGTGCGTATTAGCACTGCTGTGCCCAGCCCTGCTGGAGGTGTTAAGGTGCTGGAGGTGTTAAGGTGCTGGAGGTGTTAATTGCGGTGATTGTTCTAAGCGTCCGAGGGTCTGGGCCAGAGGTGTGGGGGCTGGTGTGAACATGTGACTCCTCAGCTCTACTGCCAGCTGCCCTGCCTCTCACTATTTTGTCTGGCCTAATAGTTCATGATATGTTGATAGTCAATGAGCCCCATCTAGGCTGGCCTCCGCTGGGTTGGTTCATATCCCAGAGGAGAGAGGGTTGTCTCTGGCCAGGGTTGATGTCTGCCAAACCATGTCCTTCACAGGAAGTTTGTTTGTCCTCTGGAAGGAACAGGTGTGGGCTACATGAAGTAACCACTTAAAGGACTCTGTCATGGTTGTCTGGTTTGTGTGTACAGAGTAAAGGAACTGTTTATTGATATTTCCAGGATCATCTCCATAAAGATATGTCCTCAAATGTATTGTCAATACAGAATTAAAATGGCTTGATAGTTAACATCTGTACAGTGGCTGGGTAGAGGTTTATAGTAACATTAGTTATAATAACTGGTTCGGTCTCTGAGCAGGCGGGAGTCTGATGCCCTCTCTGGCCTATGTGGCACTAGCTGGGCTGTGTGGTGCCAGGGGTTAGAGTTCACTAGCTGGGCTGTGTGGTGCCAGGAGTTAGAGGTCAGAGGTCAGGGCCTGCCAATAAGATCAACCTAACACTGTTGGATCTGCTCCTACTCCCCACTCCCACTGCACTGGGCACAACAACAAAAGGTTCATCACTCAGTCAATGCAGCCAGAAATGTTTTAAAATAAATTACTTAAGAATCCCATTTTAATGTAACACATTTCTTCCCCAGAAGTTTGTTTCCGCTGTGATTTATAGGGCACTTTACACAGTGGTTAACCTGTAAACAGTGGCCGTTTATCACCGTGGCGTTGGAAGCTAGCTACAGGATCGCTACAATTCCGGCGTGTGTAGCAGTTTCTCAGCTCTGAAAATCGTCTCCCCCTCTAAAGAGTTGCCTTTCCTGGGCTGCAGATGCTAGGCGTTTTTAAAGAGGAGCAGGCAGGCAGGACAGGGAGAAATGATTGGAGACTGTGTAGGGGTGAGTGCTGGAGCCCAGTGTGACAGGCAGTGTGAGGTCTGTGGGGACGGATGATAGCGTTACACTGCCGGAGCCCCCCATCCTCTGGTCACGGGGTGGCAGAGTGTGTCACTGCTGCCGGGGCGCTGAGCTGCTCTCCCTGAGGGGAACTGAAATGAACTGACATATGGAAGGAAGGAAGGAAGGAAGGAAGGATGGATGGATGGATGGATGGAAGGAAGGAAGGAAGGAAGGAAGGAAGGAAGGAAGGAAGGAAGGAAGGAAGGAAGGAAGGAAGGAAGGAAGGAAGGAAGGAAGGAAGGAAGGAAGGAAGGAAGGAAGGAAGGAAGGAAGGAAGGAAGGAAGGAAGGAAGGAAGGAAGGAAGGAAGGAAGGAAGGAAGGAAGGAAGGAAGGAAGGAAGGAAGGAAGGAAGGAAGGAAGGAAGGAAGGATAGAGAACCACTGGCTGGTGCTACTGGAATAAAGGACCCCCAGCTCAGCTCTCCACCGGAACACAACGACCGGTGGAAACTATTTGATGACTAGTAGGATACTAGAGAGTGGGATGCTCTTAGTGACGAATGCACAGTAAATATAAACTGAAAGTCAAAATTACAGTTGATATAAATTATATACTTGGAATGTTATTATTTATATTAAAGGCTAAAGCACAGTTTATGATGCACAATCTAATATGGACAATTGCTATATCTATAATATGTGAAAATAAAGATAGTTGTTCAGCTCCTTTCTCCTTGAGAGCAAAACAAATGATAAAATGTAATATTTTCCAGACCCACTCAAGACGTGATGCATGAGCCTATCCCATTCCGAGAGCTAACGAAAAGACAAACTATGAGTCTTCTTTGTCTGCTATGGATGTTAGGCGCTAAATCGGTGCTAGCATTAGCTGTGTAATGCAAAGAAGAGCAATATAAAGCTTCTCTTCCCCCTGGCAGATGTGTGTGTGTGTGTTTGGGAAAGCTGGCTAGAAGCTGCAGCAGGGCCTCAGTGGGAGTTGCTGTTGTCAGCTGCATAAATAGCCCCAGGCTGCCCTGTTTTATCAGCGGGTATGGAGACTCTCTCTCTCTCTTGCTCTTCTCTCTCTCTCTCTCTCTTTCTCTCTCTCTCTCTCTCTCTCTCTCTCTCTCTCTATTCTATTTCTCTCTCTCTCTCTCGCTCTCTTCTCTCTCTCTCTCTCTCTCTCTCTCTCTCTCTCTCTCTCTCTCTCTCTCTCTCTCTCTCTCTCTCTCTCTCTCTCTCTCTCTCTCTCTCTCTCTCTCTCTCTCTCTCTCTCTCTCTCTCTCTCTCTCTCTCTCTCTCTCTCTCTCTCTCTTTCTCTCTCTCTCCTTACACCAGCTGCTGCTCGCTGCTCCTTTTATGTTGATGGAGGAAAAGAAATGGAAAAGTGCCCGCAAATAAGAAATAACATGGCCATCTGAGCCGCAACACGACAGAGTAATCCTCATTTTCCTAGAAAAGGTGATCAGATCAGCGATGGTGACATTGTGCAACATAAATGGCTTGTTGTTTTCCGGGACTGTAGTCTCAGCGCCAGCCTGGAGATGGAGGGAGAGGGAGAAACATTTGTTTTACTCCGTCTATTAAGCAATGTTTGGACTCTTTGTGGGGTGTGCCTGTGGTTAGCTGCCCCTACAGATTAGCCAAGCCAGTGGGGGAGCAGAAGTAATTAACCTGAGTGACCTGGGTGTCTTAATTGTTGCCTGTTGGTGGCTAGGCTCAGAACAGAGCGCTGTGTCCCGTTGTGATCCAAGAGCAAGGCCGTCATTAGACATCGGACCAGCATACTGGAGTAGACAACATTCAGGAAGTAAAAACACACGTTACATGGATATTGACTGGATGAAGAATATCGAGGAAGAGAATACAATCATATTACATGGGCTTGGTGTGGAATGGATCAATATACTGAATAGTATTTACCAGCATCCTGGCATAGACCTAACCAGCATATTATAGTAGACTTTCCAGGGGAGAACACACATGATATGGATATGGACTGGAATGGAATGGACTACTATGATGATGGAACACTAGTCACTTTAATAATGTTTACATATCTTGCATTACTCATCTGATATGTATATACTGTATTCTATAATATTCTACTGTATCTTAGTCCATGCCGCTCTGTCATTGCTCGTCCATATATGTATATATTCTTAATTCCATTCCTTACTTAGATTGTGTGTATTGTGTATATGTTGTGAAATTGTTAGATATTACTTGTTAGATATTACTGCACTGTCGGAGCTAGAAGCACAAGCATTTCACTACACCCACAATAATATCTGCTAAACACATGTATGTGACCAATAACATTTGATTTAATTTAATTTACTGTGCTGTACATTTTATTCTCTTTGTTTGTGCCAACTTGGGTTTGTTTACTATTGTTTTCCTGCTTTCACACACTGTTAATTGCTACTGTCATCATGAGAGATATTACCTTCCACATGAGGAGGTGTAATTTTGGTTTGCAGACAGGCAGACAGACAAACAGGCAGACAGACAGGCAGACAGGAAGGCAGACAGACAACAATCAGAGGGTTCGCTCTCCATGGTCTGTACCTTTACCTCTGTACCAGTATACACCTCATTTAACACAATCTCTCTCTCTCTCTCTCTCTCTCTCTCTCTCTCTCTCTCTCTCTCTCTCTCTCGCTCTCTCTCTCTCTCTCTCTCTCTCTCTCTCTCTCTCTCTCTCTCTCTCTCTCTCTCTCTCTCTCTCTCTCTCTCTCTCTCTCTCTCTCTCTCTCTCTCGCTCTCTCTCTCTCTCTCTTTCTCTTTCACTCCATCTCTCTCTCACTCTCTCTCTTGCTCTCTGTCTCGCTCTCTTTCTTTCTCTCTCTCTCTTTCTCTCCCTCTCTCCCACAGTCCCTGGATGGATTTGTATTTACACTAAACAAGGAGGGAAGATTTTTGTACATCTCCGAGACGGTGTCCATATACCTGGGGCTTTCACAGGTGAGTGCAACAACCGTCAATGCCTCACCGCTGCTACTGCGCTTTTCCCTCTCTGTTTCTTTTGTTTATCAGTGGCCACTAGAAGACAATTCAGACAAATTAGAGCTAATTTAAAATCTCATCAGCTTGTTCGCCCTGTAGTTAATTTGCAGCCATCCAACGCTGCATATTTTATCAGAGGGTACTTTTCATCTCAGTAGTGTGTTAACAGGTCCTCGTCTGCTATTGGCCAGTTCAAGTACATGTCAATAAACAGGCTGAGCCGTCTCAGAGGTCAAACGTCAGGGGGAGTGACCTTGAAGATTCGAATGGTTCCAAACACCATAGCTTTGTCTCCAGGGCTAACAGACAGACAGACTAGAGAGCAAACACACACACACACACGCAGGTCTATAGCAGTATGACTAGAGAGCACACAGAGCCTATCTCCCAACTCAGAAACCAAATTATATTTCTAGGTATAGACTTGACCATTATATAACCAATAGATGTGGCCAAATGATTTACATGCCCTGTACGTAGATACTGGTGAGCCTGCTTTCTGTCCAGGGCTCTATTTTAGCAGAGTAGTGCAGTATTTCTAGGTGTCTAGGTATATTTAATATATGCCATTTATATAATATATGCCATTTATATAATATACAGTATGACATTTAGCATGCACTTTTATCCAATGAGACTTACAGTAATGCGTGCATGAATTTTGCGTCTGGGTGGCCCTGGGAATCGAATCCACAACCCTGGCGGTGCGAGCGCCATGCTTTACCAACTGAGCCATACACTATTTCCCTCGTAGTGAACAATTCATAATAATAATGAACCATTATATAGCCAATAGATGTGGAAAAATAGTAGAATGGTCAGCTGTGTGTGTTTGTATTACAGGACTCATAATTAAGTATTCTGTAATAACATTATGATGTAGAAATCCTTGTATCTCTGAGGGAATGGATAGACAATGTTCCACTAAATTAGATATAAGACTACAATATAAAGGACGAAAAAAAGGCAATCAGTTTACCAAATTAAAAATAGGAAAATTGTATAGGCTCTAGCCACATCTATCTACAGCTTAATTCAAGTAAAGATTTATTAATGATTTCTATCAAATAATTGATTAATTGTCAAATAGGTCCCCCAAGCTTTGGGCTATGTGATGTTGTAGTTATCTTGTTCATAGTTTTATCAGCAGTTAGAGTGAGTGGTGTGTGTGTGTGTGTGACAAAGTGCTGGGGTTTTTGCCTTTGAGTTGTATAATCTAACATGTGTACACAGAGAACTCTAACCCTCCGTGATCTTAATTGCTGTTTTACATTTTAGCCACTTAATCTGTCTGCCAAGCCATTTCATTTTAATTTCGTTGCTAATTATTTTCTACATTAATTAGATCTAGAAGGTTTTTTAAGCCTTTTTCATATTGACAAGGTTATGAATTTAATGGTGCCAGGCAGACAATCTAAAACAGATTTATGTAAAATAATTTTCATCATCTTATTCAATGTCTAGAAATGTTTTGCATATCAAACATAGTGTTAATGAAGCCATAAGTTAGGACTTGCTACGTAATTAAAGTCCCTACCCTCTATCAAACTTTTGTATTTTTTATTATTTATAATAAAAGTATTCGACCAATATGTTGATTATTATGGCTTGTAGAGAGAGGGACTGAGGGATGGATGGTTGGCCTAATGGTATTTTACCTGTTTGCTTCAACATCATATAGTACTGGGAAATTAGTAAGTTATTACAGTAACACTTTTAATAGCCTTGTAGACAGAAGCAATCAATGAAAATGTATCTAGTGAATAAGGCCTGAAGTCAAGTTCAAGCAACTCAAGTTTTTCCATTGAGCTAACTGATCACTGATGATGGTAAAGTCCAGAATGCAGTGTGTGATGTATGATACCTTATTCTTTCTGAACTGTCTGTTAATGTATTCCCATATTTTGATTTTAAAGATTGTATTGGACAGGGCTGTGCTAGTGTGAAATGGCCGGTATTATGGTACCAGTTGTGCAGCCAATCAGTTCAGTGAAACAGATGGTCAGAATTACCATTTTTGTTTTGCAAATGGTGCATAAGCCTCCCCCAGTTAATTGCAGGTGTCTAAGTGTATGTCTTAGTTCTGTGGATTAATGTTCTGTCTTCATTTGACCATAGCTCCCATTTTAGGAAGCAGGTATTCTAGAATGGTCTTGGCATTATTTTGTAATAGAATGGAAAGTATGGATACCAAATTGTACAGTTTGTTAATGGTAGATACAGTAGGCTATGTAAAGGAATTTGTTGGACAAGGGATAATGGTTGTTATTAGACAAATTTGGTGTAATTTATATGTATCTGCCAGCTAAAACGCCTCCGCTGCCTCAACAATTTAGCCCAGCTAATGGCAGTATTTAACGGTTCTCTAGCTGTGCCATTGGAATTGTTGTAGCTTGCCATGGAATTGCAAGACACACATGCATTGCAGCAGACAGACACTGCAGTGTGGATCTAGTAGAACCTCTGGGCTCAGCTAGCTGATTCAGCATGTGTTTGTGTAGCATTTTTAGGTAGATCAGGATTGTAGGGGAATCTGTCTTTTAAAAACCCTGTCTGCATCCTTAATGGCACCCTATTCCCTATATAGTGCACAACTTTTGACCAGGGCCCTATGCACTATATAGAGAATAGTGTGCCATTAAGGACGCTAACCCTGTTGATCCAAATACTGTTATGGAACCCCCTCAAAATTATTGTGGTGGCGAAGTGCTGGTGCGCTGTGGAGACTGGCGCATTGTGGAGGTGTGACCATGCAGCTGTCTGTTGGGCAATTGAGATGTGTATGTTTGCTTTGTAGGCTGATAGCTAGGAAAATAATAATTAGCATTATTCCGGCCAACAGAATATTAGCTTTTGGAATGCGGCCCATTCCAAGCCGGCACCCCTGCCAGTGCAGCATATGCACTTGCATGGACTGAATATCCAAGGAAATTGATACATCTGGAATACAGCGACCATCTTACTTTTCATCTGTCCCAAAGGAGTTGCTGGCTTTTGTATTTTAACCCATTCCAAGGACTCACCCCGGCAGAAACATGGACTCACCCCGGCAGAAACATGGACTCACCCCGGCAGAAACATGTTACAACGCTCTCAAGTATTACAGGAACGGCAAATTGAGAACCTGACATGTATAGCAGGACCATATGGTTTAAGCTCGCTCTCTTTCCATTGTTCATGTGCTCAGCAATGTGATTGAGTTGGCATATTTCCAATGCCTTTCTCTGTGTTATAGGGAGGGAGGGTTAAGTCTCTCTCCCTCCTTCACGAAACAAGGCCTCCCTTTTATTGTAGAGCGACACAGGTTAGACCTCGGTGCCCTGCTCCCATTCACATTTCGCTGCAAAAGGCTTTTTCAATTGTGGAGCTGGAATTGAATGTAGACATCTGCTTGGCTTTAAGTGACAGGGCTGTGCATGTGTGGCTGCATGCACACAGAGGGCGAGAGAGGACCATTTGAAAGCCACCAGGAGCCTGATCCCTTCTCCCCTCCACCCTCTCCCTCCTCTACCCCTAGCCCAGATCTCCTCCCCTGCAATGGGGCCAGATGAGGCTGCAGCGGCCCCCTGCTTCCATCTCCCAGAGGATGTTAGGCCAAGTAGGATGGACAGGGAAAATTGATTCTATTAGCATAAACATTTGCCTGAATGTCTGATCACATCTTTGTGAGCCGATCAGTCCTCGCCCTCCTTTATTCCTCATTCCCTCACACACACACACACACACACACACACACACACACACACACACACACACACACACACACACACACACACACACACACACACACACACACACACACCCTTCTCACACTCCCAGTCCCTTCTCTCAGTGTTCTACAGATTACGCCCATTCTTAGACTAATAATAGATAATCCAGACTTTTGACACTGTCACCCAGGCCAAATGAGATTGTTGAATTAGTCAGTTTATTTGTCATTGTTTACATTGTGTGGATCAATCAATTAAATAATGAAATGGTCGATTTTCAAAAGCTTGAATACTTGTAGTAAGGTATTCTTAAATGCTTATTGAGTTTACTGTACTGTATATTTTCTCTCTGAAAATATTCCTGCAAATTGAGTAATTTGTTATATTTCCCAAATAGTATTTTCATTTAGCTATGAATGTGCACTGTGAGGAGTTTTTGGAAGTGAAATCAAGCTGCTCTGTACTGTAACTCCCCATAACCCAGCGCCAACATTAAATTGACCTCTGTAGTGAATCCAAAACAAATGGACACACCATTATCCATCAAACGCTGAGGGGAAGGTAACGTCAAGCCTCACTAAGCATATAGGAGGGGGATTTTTTCCCTAGCTCTATTTTTAAATAGCCTATCAGGGCATGAATCCAGAATGTTACTAAATGGGTAATAAGCATTATTTTATTTATGATGTTGTGGGGGCGACAGAGCAGAGGGAGAGGGCGGCCATTTACATGAGGACTGCTAGTGATGGCAGGGCCATGTGAAGGTCATGTTTAATTGAGCAACCTCGGTGAACCCGCTGGCCCTTTAGACTCCTGAGTCCTGAATGAAAACAAGGCCTGTCATTCCAGACAGTCCCAGTCTCTCTGTGCTACAGAATATCAAGAATATCATCATCAGACTTAATGTCTAGCACAGCCATGAAACTACCACCGGCAAATATTACAATTCTGTATCACTTTGGGATTCATTCAACTAGCGAAATGTGTGATTAGGATAGTTGAGATTTTGTTATATTGATACGGGCAATTATATTTTGTAAGTGTTGTAAATAAAGCACAACCAGATAAGTGGATTTAGGGAGAGGTACAAAAAAGAGAGAAAAGATTTACAACGGTGAGGAACACAATTAGAGGTGGGAGGAGGAGACATGATTCAGTGTTCTCTACAAGGCCCAGCAACAGAAAACATTATCAATTCACAACAGTTAAATTGATAAATGCTCAGAGCCAAACACTACAAGGGCACTATGAAAAGCAAATAGTGACCTGGTGAATAATTGTTATTTATTTTTTCACCTGAAAATGACTGCATGATGCATCATTTGACTGTGCTCTGTCCAAGTGGTTGACAGAGATAATCTGGCCAATCCCAGAGGTGACCTTATCGTGCATGGCAGGGCAGCTCTGTCTACGCCTGTCTTTGTGCATTCCACTCTCTCCATCTTGATATTGAGCAAAGAAGCAGAGAGAGAAAGGTGTGTGTAGGGGGAGGTGTGTGTGTGTGTGTATGTGTGTGTGTGTGTATGTGTGTGTGTGTGTGTGTCTGTCTGTGTGTCTGTGTGTCTGCGTGTGTCTGCGTGTGTGTGTAAAAGAGGGAGGGGATTGGCAAGAATCTGAAAGTCAACAAGGATTCATTAGTAATTGGATGAATAAAAAAATTATTCTGCACATGTATGCACAATGGATTGTTCTGCCCTTGTCAATTTTGTAGTCATAAATTGGGTATATATCCACTCAAAATCTGACAAGAGTTAGCAGACTGGACAGTTAGACAGGGAGATTTTTGTTAGGTTTAGGAGATTTTGGTGGTTTGATGGTGGAGTTTCAAGGTCAAAAAGTGAGATAATTTTTCTGCTCAACATCCAGTATACTTGACTGATTCCATCCTGTCCATGTTGTTCCATTTCTTTTTTGATTTTGGTATAACCCCACTTGTGAGATATTGTTTTGTCAATGGTGCTGTAACACATTGAATAAAACATGATGGGGCTGTGGATCTATTCATCACATAGGTTAGTCATTCACTATCTAGCAGCCAGGCCACAGCAGCATCAGTCTAGACATGGGAATTAAAGCTCCTGTCAGTGAAATGTATGAGCTGGCCCCTAAACATTCTCTAGTACTTCCCTGCATTCGAGCTGGAGCCAACTCTAGGGCTGCTTTCCAAATGGCACCCTATTCCCTATATATTGCACTACTGTTTGACCAGATCCCTATGCGCCCTGGTCAAAATAAGTGCACTATATAGGGAATAGGGTGCTATTTGGGATGCATACAGAAAGCACTATGCTTTCTGACCCCAGGAAGATTCTCTAGTTGTTTCAAGTTTTAATGTCACATGCACAAGTACCGTGAAATGCTTTTCTTGCAAGCTCCAAACCCAACAATGCAGTAATCAATATCAATGTAGCCCTAAAAATAACAAGGTAGAACAAAAACACAGGAAATAAAAATAAGAAATAGGAAGAACACCAGAAAGTAAGAAGCTATATACAGGATCAGTTCCAATACCATATTTACAATGTGCAGGGATACTGGCGTGATAGAGGTATATACAGTGAGGGAAAAAAGTATTTGATCCCCTGCTGATTTTGTACGTTTGCCCACTGACAAAGAAATGATCAGTCTATAATTTTAATGGTAGGTTTATTTGAACAGTGAGAGACAGAATAACAACAACAAAATCCAGAAAAACGCATGTCAGAAATGTTATAAATTGATTTGCATTTTAATGAGGGAAATAAGTATTTGACCCCTCTGCAAAACATGACTTAGTACTTGGTGGAAAAACCCTTGTTGGCAATCACAGAGGTCAGACGTTTCTTGTAGTTGGCCACCAGCATTTCACTGTAATGTCTACACTTGTTGTATTCGGCGCATGTGGCCAATACCATTTGATTTGATTTGATTTGATTCAGGACTGTGCGCGTGTGAGTGGACCATTTTAAGTCCCTAAGGATTTGGACACTGAGGAACTTGAAGCTCTTGACCCGCTCCAATGCAGCCACCATCGATGTGGATGGGGCGTGCTCATCCACCCCCTCCTCCCTGTAGGCTGTCACTGCTCCACTGCAGCCTCCTGTAGTCCACAATCAGCGCCTTGGTCTTACTGGCGTGAAGGGAGAGGTTGTTGTCACAGCACCACACTGCCAGGTCACTGACCTCCTCCCTGTAGGCTGTCTCATAGTCGCCGGTGATCAGTCCGACCACCGTGGTGTCGTCAGCAAACTTGATGGAGTTGTGCGTGGCCACGCAGCCATGGGTGAACAGGGAGTACATTTACATTACATTTACGTCATTTAGCAGACGCTCTTATCCAGAGTGACTTACAAATTGGTGCATTCACCTTATAGCCAGTGGGATAACCACTTTACAATATGTTTTTTTTTTTCTCTTTCTTTGGGGTGGGGTAAGGGGGGGTAGAAGGATTACTTTATCCTATCCCAGGTATTCCTTAAAGAGGTGGGGTTTCAAGTGTCTCCGGAAGGTGGTGAGTGACTCCGCTCTCCTGGCGTCGTGAGGGAGCTTGTTCCACCATTGGGGTGCCAGAGCAGCGAACAGTTTTGACTGGGTTGAGCGGGAACTGTGCTTCCGCAGATGTAGGGGGGCCAGCAGGCCAGAAGTGGATGAACGCAATGCCCTCGTTTGGGTGTAGGGACTGATGAGAGCCTGAAGGTACGGAGGTGCCGTTCCCCTCACAGCTCCGTAGGCAAGCACCATGGTCTTGTAGCAGATGCGAGCTTCAACTGGAAGCCAGTGGAGTGTGCGGAGGAGCGGGGTGACATGAGAGAACTTGGGAAGGTTGAACACCAGACGGGCTGTGCCATTCTGGATGAGTTGTAGGGGTTTAATGGCACAGGCAGGGAGCCCAGCCAACAGCGAGTTGCAGTAATCCAGACGGGAGTTGACAAGTGCCTGGATTAGGACCTGTGCCGCTTCCTGTGTAAGGCAGGGTCATACTCTCAGAATGTTGTAGAGCATGAACCTACAGGATCGGGTCACCGCCTTGATGTTAGCGGAGAACGACAGGGTGTTGTCCAGGGTCACGCCAAGGCTCTTTGCACTCTGGGAGGAGGACACAACGGAGTTGTCAACCGTGATGGCGAGATCATGGAACGGGCAGTCCTTCCCCGGGAGGAAGAGCAGCTCCGTCTTGCCGAGGTTCAGCTTGAGGTGGTGATCCGTCATCCACACTGATATGTCTGCCAGACATGCAGAGATGTGATTCGCCACCTGGTTATCAGAAGGGGTAAAGGAGAAGATTAGTTGTGTGTCGTCTGCGTAGCAATGATAGGAGAGGCCATGTGAGGATATGACAGAGCCAAGTGACTTGGTGTATAGCGAGAATAGGAGAGGGCCTAGAACTGAGCCCTGGGGGACACCAGTGGTGAGAGCACGTGGTGCGGAGACAGATTCTCGCCACGCCACTTGGTAGGAGTGACCGGTCAGGTAGGACGCAATCCAAGAGTGAGCCGCGCCGGAGATGCCCAACTCGGAGAGGGTGGAGAGGAGGATCTGATGGTTCACAGTATCAAAGGCAGCAGACAGGTCTAGAAGGACAAGAGCAGAGGAGAGAGAGAGTTAGCTTTAGCAGTGCGGAGAGCCTCCGTGACACAGAGAAGAGCAGTCTCAGTTGAATGACCAGTCTTGAAACCTGACTGGTACAGAAGGGGACTAAGCACACACCCCTTTGGGGCCCCCGTGTTGAGGGTCAGCGTGGCGGAGGTGATGTTGCCTACCCTCACCACCTGGGGTCGGCCCGTCAGGAAGTCCAAGATCCATTTGCAGAGGGAGGTGTTAAGTCCCAGGGTCCTAAGCTTGGTAACGAGCTTGGAGAGGACAATGGTGTTGAACGCTGAGCTGTAGTCAATGAACAGCATTCTCACATATGTATTCCTCTTATTTAGGTGGGTGAGGGCAGTGTGGAGTGCAATTGAGATTGTGTCGTCTATGGATCTGTTGGTGCGGTATGCAAATTGGTGTGAGTCTAGGGTGGCTGGTATGGTGGAGTTAATGTGTGCCATAACCAGCCTCTCAAAGCACTTCATGATTACAGATGTGAGTAGTTATTGTGGCATGAAGCCTTAGAGTTCTTGGGAACAGGAATGCGCCCTGGAATACCGCGGCCTTGCAAGTGTTGACCTGATTAAAGACCGTGCTCACGTCGGCCTCGGAGAGCGAGATCACCCAGTCCTCTCTTATTGCCGAAGAGTGCATGAAATTAATTGAGTTGGTCTGGAAGAGAGGCATCGTTGGGCAGATCATTGCTGGGTCTGTAACCTCTGCCACATGCGGCGGGCGTCGGAGCCTGTGTAGTATGATTACACCTTATTCCTATATTTTCCTTTTGCTCGATTGATGACTCTGCAGAGGTCGTAGTGGAACTTCTTGTACTTGTTCCTTTCCTCAACCGTAGCCTCAGGGTTGTCTGCGATAGCCCTGTGTGTGCTAGCCCTGTCCTTTAGCTTAGCGCCAACCTCTGTGTTAATCCAGGGCTTTTGATTGGGGAAGCAGCGAACCTTCACTGTGGGGACAACTTTGCCTAATGTAGCCGGTGACAGAGGTGGTTAGCTCGTCAATGTTATTGAGTCTCGGGAACATATTCCAATCAGCGTTAGCAAAGCAGTCCTGTAGCATAACCTCTGATTCGGATGACCATTTCTCAATGGAGCGAGTTGGACTCTAGGATATTGAGAGAATTTTACAAAATAGATTAAATATTTTCTAAAACCAAGTAATCTAATATGTTCTACATATATTCTAACATATACTGTACATATAGCAGTATTTGCTGGTGTTTATCCGTGCCAACATACAATACGTAACATCATAGTCACACAGAATTGTTTGCGAGTGTAAGTATAGTGGTTATTTTATCTGACAACCGTACCTAGCACGTTGCCACGTTGCCATTTTGTTCCTGCCATAACCAGCACCTGGTCCCCCCTCCAGCCCCAACCCCAGCCTCAGACCCAACACCAACCCCAGCCCTAGCCCTAGCCCCTAGCCCCAGCCTTAGCCTCAGCCCCAGCCTTAGCCTCAGCCTCAGCCCCTAGCCTAGCCCCTAGCCCAACTCCTAGCCCCTAGCCTAGCCCCTAGCCCAACCCCTAGCCCCTAGCCTAGCCCCTAGCCCAACCCCAGCCCCAGCCCCAGCCCCAGCCCCAGCCCCAGGCCTAGCCCCAACCGCAGCCCCAGCCCCAGGCCTAGCCCCAGGCCTAGCCCCAACCCCAGCCCCAGGCCTACCCCCAACCCCAACCCCAGCCACAGGCCTAGCCCAGCCCCAACAACAACCCCAGCCCTCCAGTGAGTCCCTCCCAGCAGAGGCCCTCTATCTAGCCCATCATCTCCAAACTGCTCTTTTCATAAACCACAATGCACAGATTTATTTCCATCTCCAGACTGATAGGGCTGCTCTCATTTCATTTCACATCTCCTCTCCAATCCTTATTAATGTTTGAAGGCAGATGGATCGCCCTGATAGCATCTCCAGTGTACTGACTGACAATAGCTTGCTCCTTGCTGCATGGGCTTTTTACATTCACTATGAGCCTTTCTTTCATCTGGATTGAGATCTGGGGGAGCATCAGGATTGGGAATATAACTGTGTTTGAATTGGAATTTGAAGAGTAGTTGGGATTATTAACTGTAAAAAGGCTTCAATTGGCTTTCTTTTTGGGGGAAATGATTTTCATTAGCTAATTAACATTGGTGCCCAAATGTTGTTTTCAAAGCGAATGAAGATTGCTATACCACAATATGGTTCAGTTTAAATGCCTCTATTGAACTGACACGACGCCTGTCAGTTTTGTGTGTCATTGTGGTAGAATATACAGTGGGGAGAACAAGTATTTGATACACTGCCGAATTTGCAGGTTTTCCTACTTACAAAGCATGTAGAGGTCTGTACTTTGTATCATAGGTACACTTCAACTGTGAGAGACGGAATCTAAAACAAAAATCCAGAAAATCACATTGTATGATTTTTAAGTAATTAATTTGCATTTTATTGCATGACATAAGTATTTGATACATCAGAAAAGCAGAACTTAATATTTGGTACAGAAACCTTTGTTTGCAATTACAGAGATCATACGTTTCCTGTAGGTCTTGACCAGGTTTGCACACACTGCAGCAGGGATTTTGGCCCACTCCTCCATACAGACCTTCTCCAGATCCTTCAGGTTTTGGGGCTGTCGCTGGGCAATACGGACTTTCAGCTCCCTCCAAAGATTTTCTATTGGGTTCAGGTCTGGAGACTGGCTAGGCCACTCCAGGACCTTGAGATGCTTCTTACGGAGCCACTCCTTAGTTGCCCTGGCTGTGTGTTTCGGGTCGTTGTCATGCTGGAAGACCCAGCCACGACCCATCTTCAATGCTCTTACTGAGGGAAGGAGGTTGTTGGCCAAGATCTCGCGATACATGGCCCCATCCATCCTCCCCTCAATACGGTGCAGTCGTCCTGTCCCCTTTGCAGAAAAGCATCCCCAAAGAATGATGTTTCCACCTCCATGCTTCACGGTTGGGATGGTGTTCTTGGGGTTGTACTCATCCTTCTTCTTCCTCCAAACACGGCGAGTGGAGTTTAGACCAAAAAGCTATATTTTTGTCTCATCAGACCACATGACCTTCTCCCATTCCTCCTCTGTATCATCCAGATGGTCATTGGCAAACTTCAGACGGGCCTGGACATGCGCTGGCTTGAGCAGGGGGACCTTGCGTGCGCTGCAGGATTTTAATCCATGACGGCGTATTGTGTTACTAATGGTTTTCTTTGAGACTGTGGTCCCAGCTCTCTTCAGGTCATTGACCAGGTGCTGCCGTGTAGTTCTGGGCTGATCCCTCACCTTCCTCATGATCATTGATGCCCCACGAGGTGAGATCTTGCATGGAGCCCCAGACCGAGGGTGATTGACCGTCATCTTGAACTTCTTCCATTTTCTAATAATTGCGCCAACAGTTGTTGCCTTCTCACCAAGCTGCTTGCCTGTTGTCCTGTAGCCCATCCCAGCCTTGTGCAGGTCTACAATTTTATCCCTGATGTCCTTACACAGCTCTCTGGTCTTGGCCATTGTGGAGAGGTTGGAGTCTGTTGGATTGAGTGTGTGGACAGGTGTCTTTTATACAGGTAACAAGTTCAAACAGGTGCAGTTAATACAGGTAATGAGTGGAGAACAGGAGGGCTTCTTAAAGAAAAATGAACAGGTCTGTGAGAGCCGGAATTCTTACTGGTTGGTAGGTGATCAAATACTTATGTCATGCAATAAAATGGAAATTAAAATTACTTAAAAATCATACAATGTGATTTTCTGGATTTTTGTTTTAGATTCCGTCTCTCACAGTTGAAGTGTACCTATGATAAAAATTACAGACCTCTACATGCTTTGTAAGTAGGAAAACCTGCAAAATCGGCAGTGTATCAAATACTTGTTCTCCCCACTGTACTGTAGTGCTGACTGATGACTATGGTTGAAGCCAATTTACAAAATTGAACAGAAATCTGCTAAATGTGTT
>NC_140014.1:33258549-33301049 GCF_964263955.1 Coregonus lavaretus
CACCGTGCTGATAGGAGATTACTATGATGTATTAGTGTTCTAGCCACGTTATGTTATTCATCATATGCAGCGCCCCTGAGAAATAGATAGATGTCAACGTCAACTAGTGAATCATTAGATGGAAATCTGTCATCTGATGCTTACCTGTTGGGTAGCACTTCCAATGAGGAGCATTTTTATAAGGCATTATGAAAAGGGTGTTCATAGGTGTGTTATCACCCGTTATAAAGACAACTCTCACATTATCTTTATAATGCATTACGCATTGCTCATAAGGCATTAGAAATGTGCTTATAAGGCATTATGAAGAGGATGTTCATAGGAAGGGTTATAGCCCGTTGTTGGGGTGTCTACTCTCAATGTTTTTGAAGGGTGTTCAGAAGTGCATTGCTTACGGTGGTGACTACTCTCTGTGTTGTTGTTGGAGGGTGGTCAGTAGTGGATGTGACAAGCCCACAGTCTGGTCTAGTGGACCAGAAGCAGCCCATATTTCAGAGCAGATGGCTAAAGTAATTTCTCCTTGACTTGTCCTCCAACGTTGGACATCCAATACAATGTGACCCACCACTCAAAGTAGGAAGTTGGAATGTAAGGGGATTAAATCAACCAGTTTCACTGTTATTACATCAGTTATTCAGTCAACAAGATCTTAACGATCTTAAAATAAAATGGCCGGTACCTTGAGAAAAACATACCACTTGTGTGGCACTGAGGGTTAGTTTTATAACAACTAAGTAATGCTTTGTACACATTTCTAAGCACACCAATGTCAATAGAAAACAAAGGTGAACCTTATAAGTTTCTTTTTCTAAACATACCTTTCATCACGCTATTGAAAAAAATGTCAGATGTACAACACTGTAGTTCTTCCATTCAAGTTGTATCTTTCCAACCAGGGACCATTTGTCTGTGTTGTACTGTATAACATGAAAACAGCCTCCAAGGCAAATCATCTCTGTCTCACCCATGGGTATAATACTTTGTATGTTTGCCTACTTTTCATGTTTCTCTGTTGAAAATATTTGAAGGAAAATTGAAAGAGATTTTATTTGTTTTATGTATTGCATTTTATAGTATGTAGAAGGCTATGCTACTTGTTCAATCTGTATTACCTAACCTAAATGTAAAGTGCGTTGATCTATATTGGTAATTTTGTTTTGCTTAGTTCCTATTGAGATATATAAAGTAGTTCCCCAATATGTAGCCGAGCCTATACTGTGTATACAGTACATTCCACAATATGTATCCATATACAGGATATATAGAGGAAATGATTGGTTTGATGGACGGGGCTTTTCTGTAGCTCCAGATGAGACTGATCCCTCTGGTCATCCTGGAAGTGATTTCTCTGGAATAAAGATTTGTATAAGAAAACTATAAGTCTGCCTTATTCGCCTGAGATTTTGGACATGCTTTAATTCAAGTTCAAACCTCTACAGTTTCATTTTCCAAGTAGAAAAATAAATGTCAGGCTATAGTAGTCCAACCTTTTCTTTCCAATGAGAATGGATAGCTGTATTAACTCTTCTGATTATCATGGCCTTTCAGAGCAGCAAGCAGCATGGCGTTGGATCAATACTCGTCTAATAGAACACATAGAGAGTTGGGCTACACAGAGCCAACTCATGTTTTTCATTTGTTTCCTATAGGAAACGCGAGAGCAAATAAGACACAGGGCGGGGGTGGGGAGAGAATACATTAGCATTTCCTATATGTCCAGAAACTTGAGAATAAATTGAATGTCATTCTGGAACAATCCGATGGCTTTATCAACCTTAAGTCATCTCATTCTGTAGCTAAAGTTATTCTATTTGAGTTGTTATTTCTGTTGATATGTGACTGCATGTGGCCTTTGGATCCCTAGATCCTCTTTGTATCAAACTGTAGACAGGAGGACAAAAGCTTGGCAGAGAGAGACTGCCTGCATCCAGGAGTGATCCTTTGGTTTTATTTCATGATTTTTTCAAGTTTTTTTTTTGCATTCCACTATTTTTTCCCATTCATTCTGGGTCACTTGGCGGCAGGTGGAATAGGAGTTGCGAGCTGATATGATGTTTCCTTGCTCAAGGCATGGCCTACCTTAGCTGCTAACTGTAATTTACTTTTCTCTCTCCATCGCCCCCAGTCTGTCTGGGCTCTGGTTTGTTGAATGATGTGCTAATCCATTCTATTCTTCAGACAAGTGTATCGACCAGTATAAACAGACTGGAGGGCACAAACCTAAATGAAAGCCGTAGTTTCCCTCTGAATCATTTAACTAGCTCCCGGAGCAAGTGCAGCAACATAACAACCCTTTTCTCAGCCTGCTGAATATACATTAAGAAGACATTAAAGTATCCTATAAACCCGGGCTGAGGCTGAAGACAGTGGTGGAGATCTGCTGTCTGCATCTAGCTATCTAACCTTCTAGAATGTCCTCCTTCCTATGAAATCCCTCCTCAGACACAACGCTCCCTCTCCTCCTCCCTGCCTCCCCCAGTGGTGCCTCTCCTTCCCCTCCTCCCCCCTTCCTCCCCCAGTTGTGCCTCTCCTTCCCCTCCTCCCCCAGTGGTGCCTCTCCTTCCCCTCTTCCCCCCTCCCTCCCCCAGTGGTGCCTCTCCTCCCCCTTCATCCCCCAGTGGTGCCTCTCCTTCCCCTCCTCCCCCCTGCCGCCCCCAGTGATGCCTCTCCTCCCCCTCCTCCCCCAGTGGTGCCTCTCCTCCCCCTCCTCCCCCAGTGGTGCCTCTCCTCCCCCCTGCCTCCCCCAGTGGTGCCTCTCCTCCCCCTCCTCCCCCAGTGGTGCCTCTCCTCCCCCCTGCCTCCCCCAGTGGTGCCTCTCCTTCCCCTCCTCCCCCCTGCCTACCCCAGTGGTGCCTCTCCTCCCCCCTCCTCCCCCAGTGGTGCCTCTCCTCCCCTCCTCCCCCAGTGGTGCCTCTCCTCCCTTCTGCCTCCCCAGTGGTGCCTCTGTCCTCTCACCCCCTCCTCCCCCCTGCCTCTCCCAGTGGTGCCTCTGTCCTCTCTCCCCCTCCTCCACCTGCCTCCCCCAGTGGTGCCTCTGTCCTCTCACCCCCTCCTCCCCCTGCCTCCCCCAGTGGTGCCTCTGTCCTCTCACCCCCTCCTCCCCCTGCCTCCCCCAGTGGTGCCTCTGTCCTCTCACCCCCTCCTCCCCCTGCCTCCCCCAGTGGTGCCTCTGTCCTCTCACTCCCTCCTCCCCCTGCCTCCCCCAGTGGTGCCTCTGTCCTCTCACCCCCTCCTCCCCCAGTTGGGTCTCCCAGACCCGGCACCAGGATAAAGTGACTACGGGGGCAGTTTAAATTGGCGGGGGTTACTTTTTTGGGGTTCTTGCATTGGAATTATATTGAATTCTGCTTATATAATCACGCTATACCACAATAAACATAAAGTTCAAATGCCGAGACTCTGAGAACATAGAGTGCTTTTGAAATCTGAAGCCTATCTCTGCTGTGCTGTGTCAGCACAATGGACAGCGCCCTACAGCAAGGCCATTTTGGTTATGAATATAGGCTCCAAGATACATAGGGCAATTCACTAATTACAAACAGCCTACATGAATGCAGCCGTACACACAGCTGTCTTACCAAACTAAATGCTGAAAGTAGTAGCCTAGTTATTCATGCAAAACAAAAATACTGAATAGCAGTTTGGCTTAGAATACAGACACAACTGCGAATGAGAACGAATGAATAAGAACAGAACGAAACAGTGGTACCAAGTAGTAGGCCTAGTAAACAAAATATCAGATCGATAAAGACACAATCTATATTTAGGCTAGTTACATTAACAGGAAACAAATGCAGTAAACAAAAGGTGAATGGAGATCCAAATAACCAAAACTTAGCCTACAGCCTATTACAGTGAGTTGCAGCCATACACAGCTGTCTTGCCAAATAAATAGGCCTATAGGCCCGCTCAAACATGGAAAGTCATGCCGGTCGCTCATGAGTTCAGCAACACGTTGTGATATGGCACAATACACTTCTGTGAATCAAACTCGACCCACGTAATTAATTAAGCAATGCCAGCCTACCATAAACATGTTTCCAATAGTTACAGTTCCATTTACAGCAACGAAAACCAAAAGGCTACCAAGGAAACCATAATAGAATGTATCTATTTCTATGATGAAACATACCGATATGTAGCTATAGCCTGGGGCGTCATTTAGGTTCTTGCATTGGAATTATATTGAATTCTGCTTATATCGCGCTATACCACAATAAACATAAAAGTTCAAATGCTTTTGACCAAGAAGTGACAGGTTCAATGGCACAAAATCTCTGCTGCGCTCTACCAGTACCATGGACAGTGTCCTACACACTAAAGCAAGATTTTGATAAAAAAAACAACCAGCTACATTGTTTGTAATCAATCAACTTTCGACATAGGAAACAAAATGCTGCATCTGCAGTAACCAAGTATTCCAGGCATTCTCTTCCTATCAACCAGTTGCTATTAAATTTGCGTTTTTTTTTTTACAGATAACCTGCTGCTGGGGTAGGATTCTAGGCTAACCTGGGATGGCTCCTCTGTTCCAAGATCATCAGGAACAAATATTACAGGCGGATGCATATTACGTTATTCACTTAGACTTCCAGAGAGATGAGAAGTATTTTTTCCCACTTTTTATGGAAACCCAAAGGAGTCATACCTAACTGCCGAGTGGCTTTCCATAGCCATCCTACACACACCATGGCACGCTCTGTCCATTGTGCTGACACAGCGCAGCAGAGATACAGATTGTTTTTGCGCCAGCCTGTCACTCAATCATTTTTACTTTTTTGCTATTTTTATATAGGAACATAAAACTAAAACTGAGGGGGCTAAGCCCCCTTTAGCCGCATCATGGAGCCGGGTCCGCCCCCTCCTTCCCTAGTTGTGTGTCTCTCCTCTCAACCCTCCTCCACCCTGCCTCCCCAGATGTATCTTCTCTCAACCCTCCTCCACCCTGCCTCCCCAGATGTCTCTTCTCTCAACCCTCCTCCACCCTGCCTCCCCAGATGTCTCTCCTCTTAACCCTCCTCCACCCTGCCTCCCCAGATGTCTCTCCTCTCAACCCTCCTCCACCCTGCCTCCCCAGATGTCTCTCCTCTCAACCCTCCTCCACCCTGCCTCCCCAGATGTCTCTCCTCTCAACCCTCCTCCACCCTGCCTCCCCAGATGTCTCTCCTCTCAACCCTCCCTGTAAAGGTTTTTGTGGAGTGGGCAGGCAGAGCAGGGAGCAGGGCATGCTATGCTCGGTATGCCAGACAGACCATGCTAAAACCACTAATCAGTCCCATCAGTCAGGCCCTCACTGTCAGCCCACAGCCCAGATGGGGAGATGGGGCTGGAGAAACACCCAAAGATTACTGGGAGGGAGCTGGGAGGGAGAGGGGAAGAGCGGGAAGAGCGAGAGACAGAGAGAGAGAGAGAGAGAGAGAGAGAGAGAGAGAGAGACACACCCCGACACATGCACGCACACACACACACTCTCTCTCTCTGTCTCTCAAGCAGAGAAACACACACACACATTCCTATACACACACTCTCGCACACACAGACTCAAATATCTCAGGGTAGGTCTTTCGCACTCCATCATCCATGCAAAATTCATGATCTGGACTTTTTTCTCACCTCCCCAATTCCATCCATCCACCTTGGACAAATGCATTTATCCGGCACAGGAAACAGCTGTATTGAGATTAACATACATCGGCAGTTTGTTAGAGCATGTTTAGCAGTGCATTCCAATTCCACCGTAATTGCTAAGTAATTGCGTTCCTGCCCCTGAATGTAAACAGTCCGTTGCTTAGCTACAACTAGATGATTTCTAGCAGCAAAACATGAATCTCTAGGTTGGTTTCAAATGAACCAGTGTTGGATAGGATGGTGGTTTCTCAACTCCAGATGCCCCAGTCAAGACATCCACTAGCATTTTTATGTCTGTGGAAAACGTCTTACAAGATCTTTATTAAAGGAGTTATTGCTCCTAGCTTGGTCAAGCAATGTCTTAGCTGTTCATTTCTATTAATTTCTTATAAGCAGAATGGGTAGAGGTCAATTGCTATTACACTATAACACTGTTATTACTGCTGTTACAGACTTTTTGATTGAGGCGCAGCAAATAATGACAGCTCTGAGATGTGTGTGTCTGCATATGCCTGTTAGAAGAAGGCAACCAGACTTCCAGAGATCGTGTATTGGTGAAAATGTAATAATTTGTTCCGATTTAAATCCGTCCTTGGTTGTATCAGGTCCTGTTGTATCCCTGTGGTGTGCTAGGTAGCCTTCAGTGTGTGTCTGCTTTGCCCAGACGCCCTTGTCAATACGTGTTAGAGGGAAAGCTATAGTACTTGTTGATGATATTTCATGCCACACTCTTATTCAGACGGTGTCTCTGGCTCATCTTTCATGGGACTTAGCGAGGCAAAATCCGCAGCAAACGTCAAAACCACCAGAGTCAAACTTGAAAGGGGAAATGTCTTCATACTTCAAACCTATAATTCATGACATCACCTAGCTAGTCTGATGCTTGTTCATTATACTGCTGTATCTGAGCTAAACATTTTTTTTAACCCTCATGGAAGGAGCCTGCACAAAGGAAGACAGTGGGTTCTTTAGAATTTGTACTTTCTATTTCAACTCTGACAGAGTTGTTGATGTTAAAGTTTAGTTTTGCGCTGGAAAAGGGCAAAAAGTCCTTGAAAACAGAGCGGGGAGTCCCACCTCGAGTCGGCAGCATACTTAACATACTTCTCTGTTAAAGGAGTCTTGATTAAATGACAGCCACTTTGTTGTTTACACACGGATGGCAGCAGTGTCAACACATACACGCACACACACACACACATACACACACATACACACACACACAACACACACCCGTCCCCACGCATCCTGAAAACATTAGAGCAGGTCTGAACTGAGACGAGTTCAAAATAAAAACATAAAAACACATCTGGATGGCAAAAAGAACTGTGACAACCTCCAAAATCTGGGACAATGTGAACTGAAAATATAGATTTTTTTGCCTTGATAGTATTTTCACTACAAATAAAATCTTCTTTCTTCCTTGAAGAGGAGATAGAGAGATAGCTGAGACAGTAGGAGGCATGAAGAAAGAAAGTTAGCAGGTTTAGTGTACTTGGCTACTTGGCAAGGTCATCTTTAACCGCTGAGTGTATGGATCCTCTGGGACAAGCCCCAGTCACTCACCGCCTGCTTAACAATCTGAGAGGGGCAGAACGGGAGACCACATTTTCACTGCTATTAAATTAATTGCCCTAACATCAATCCACACGCCTACCACTATTTTTCTCGCCATATACTACCACATTTGTTTTATTGTATTTTTGAAGTCTTTATTATTGTGTGTATCTGCATAAAATGAAAGTATTGTCATTACAGTGGAGGTCGTTATAGATTAGTCAAATAAGACCTGCAGGAGGAAGGTAGAATATCAAAATGGCAGGTCTTCTGTTTGTTTATCTCCAGGCTATGAAAAGGATAACGTGGCCATATAGTTATTACTGTACTGTGTGATAATATTAGTATTTTGTGCACATCCAGAATGTGAATGAGCAGGACTATTATGAGAGCTTTCAGCAGTATTTTGAAAGATACATTTCTGTTATTTATGCCGTGGCTCCCACATTTGTGTAAACATAAAATCTTGTGCTTTATTACCTCCCTTTTGCACCCAGCAACTTGACCCTTAACCCTAGTCATCATAAATGGAGAAATACTGGGGAGCTAATGGAGACAGATGGGAATATGGCATTCCATTTACTGAAATTGGTGAAGTAATTAACCTCGAGGTGCTTCGGTTTGCAAGAAAGATTGTTGGAATATCTCGCAGAGAGCGGCCAGATAAACAGACTCTCAGCCTAACCGCCTCTGACAACTGTATCATAAACTTCAACTGAACTGTCAACATCTCAAGACCAAATAAAGATTTGTATTATAACGTACTTGGGGTTAGAAGAGTGAGCTTCTACTGCTACACCAGCTAGCCAGGCAGCCTCCTCGACTCTCTCTCTCTCTCTCTCTCTCTCTCTCTCTCTCTCTCTCTCTCTCTCTCTCTCTCTCTCTCTCTCTCTCTCTCTCTCTCTCTCTCTCGTCGGCCATACACTGTAAAACGGCGGTGTCCTTAGCCATGGCACGTTCTCTACAATTTTGTGTGTTTGACAGCTTTGTGACAGCAGATGGGAGGCTGGCTGGTAATTGGCTGTGGTGTGGGAACCAGACTATGGGGTGCAGAAGATGGCCCTGGCCTGATGGAGCTGCTAGACAGACACTGAGGCCAAACCCATGTCATGTGGTCAAGGCTGTTACTCCCCCTTGTCAAAAACTCATCAGACCAATTACTCCCTTTACACATTTCCTGCCAGACCAGTAGACGCTATAGGAACAACGTCCATGCTAAACGCTACATCTCTGTACGATGGGCTGAGTCCCAAATGGCACCCTATCTCCTATATAGCCGATAGAGCTCTGGTCAAAAGTAGTTTTTACCCTATGGTTTATGCCTATACATTTCCCCCTATGGTTTATCCTGTTGTAGTCAGCGCTTTAAATCTCCATTACATTGTGTTGTTGTGTTGACTATGTGGGAGGGATATTCTGTTTGACAACTCAGCCTCAGGTCCCATCTGTGTGACTTGCATGTATTGTATTGACAGCAGGTAAAACGGATGAGGCTGTATGTGGGTAGGTAAGTGTGTGTGTGTGTGTGTGTGGTGGTGGTGGTGGGGGGGGGGGTGATGATGGAGGGTGAAACTTGACACGTTTTCATAGTTGTGACAACTGATTTGACAGGTGAATTGGGTCTACCTCTAATAAGTGAATTAATAGGAGGTAAAACATAGTGATCTGTCATGTTTCCAATATCTTAACAGCTGGCAGGCTTGTCCTTTGGTGACAAGCTACAGTAGTTTGTCCTGTGCAAATCTTCTGTCCCCCATAAAATGAAAGCAAAGTGCCGGGGAAGAAAAGGATGTGGTTGTGACAGAGAGAGCAGAGTGAGGAATTCCTTGTCTGCCTTAGCCAGCTGTGCCACTAATATTCTCTTCAGTAGCATTAATCACACTCCTCCTCCCAGCAGCCCCTTGTACCCGCCGGCTCCTACAGGAACCTGTCAAAAGTTGTGCTGGGGAAAATGGCCAACAGCCTTCTCACCTGAAGTAGGGAGCAGTTAGCTGTAGCGCCTTGCTTCAAAAGCCCCAGTCTGTCTGATGAATGAATTGGAGTCTAGCTGTCTGTTAGAAACGTTATATACCTGGAGGATCTGAAACAGAGCTATTAAAAGCCCAAATAAAACAAATTAAATATCTGGCATAAAGAATTAGTGGGGAATAGTTATTTGTGTTATTACACGCAATAAATACTCCTTCTGCATTGTCTTTGTTTATCTCCTCCATAATGTGTCAACTGAACTGGTGGGGTGAATCTTATCTGCTGTTGCCGTAGCGACATTTTAGCCACCTTGTGCCTGTTGCAGTAGGCTACGTAATCTCAGAAGCAGTTTGGTAGACCTGTACTTTACTACAGTGGTTAGTTGTACAGTAGTGCCCAGTGACCACCAGACCTGGGTTCAAATAGTATTTGTTTCTTAATTATATTTTGAATGTTTGATAGATTTGGCCTAACTGGAGTGCCAGATGGGAATATTTGAAAGTAAATGTATACTATTTGAACCCAGGTCTGATACACATCCACATAAACAGCGGGGTACAATGCTTCAACTCTCTCCGTCAACTGTACCTGGCGGACTGTGTGAAACTCTGACTGTCCATCCTTGTAATGAAAGATGGATTACTCGTTGTGCTGGAAAAGTTTAGCTTCCCTCTGAGGGTAATATCATGGTATTAGACTTGAAAGGCTATTGGGCTTTTGACACATATTTAAGCTTGTGAGAAAGGTGAAGGTCTAGAGGCAAATGCCTGGCTGGAATATAAAATATTCTGTAGCTACACACACAACTGGCACGAAGCTAAGGCTTGCTTGACAGCTGGCCAAGGAACACAGACAGTCACAGGAGTTTTCATGATGCAGTAACTAATGCCAAGCACTCAATTTACCCCTGGGTTGCGTACCAAATGGAACCAAATTCCCTTCAAAGTGCACTACTTTTGACCAGCAGCCCTGGAATGTAGGGATCTGTCACTATAAATAAAGTAGAACAGCGATGTTCATTCCTCTATTGTATTAACTGTCACAGTCAATGTTTTGTCAGTGGCTGTATAAACTGGGTTTCAAGAGTAGAGTGCACACGTTGCCTTAGTAACCCTGATTCAATCCAACATGTTTATGCTGCCCTTAGACTAAGCCGATAAGGCTCCCTGGTCAAAAGTAGTGCACTACAGTGCATTTGGAAAGTATTCAGACCCCTTGACTTTTTCCACATTTTGTTACGTTACAGCCTTATTCTAAAATTAATTAAATTGTAATTTTTTCCCCTCATCAATCTACACACAATACCCCATAGTGAAAAAGCAAAAACAGGTTTAGACATTTTTGCAAATGTATTAAAAATAAAAATGTACATAAGTATTCAGTACTTTGTTGAAGCACCTTTGGCAGTGATTACAGCCTCGAGTCTTCTTGGGTATGACGCTACAAGCTTGGGACACCTGTATTTGGGGAGTTTCTCCCATTCTTCTCTGCAGATCATCTCAAGCTCTGTCAGGTTGGATGGGGAGCGTCGCTGCACAGCTATTTTCAGGTCTCTCCAGAGATGTTAGATCGGGTTCATGTCCGGGCTCTGGCTGGGCCACTCAAGGACATTCAGAGACTTGTCCTGAAGCCACTCATGTGTTGTCTTGGCTGTGTGCTTAGGGTCGTTGTCCTGTTGGAAGGTGAACCTTCACCCCAGTCTGAGGTCCTGAGCGCTTTGGAGCAGGTTTTCATCAAGGATCTCTCTGTACTTTGCTCTGTTCATCTTTCCCTCCATACTGACTAGTCTCCCAGTCCCTGCCGCTGAAAAACATCCCCACAGCATGATGCTGCCACCACCATGCTTCACGGTAGGGATGGTGCCAGGTTTCCTCCAGACATGACGCTTGGCATTCAGGCCAAAGACTTCAATCTTGGTTTAATCAGAACAGAGAATCTTGCCACTGCGTTCTTGGGGACCTTCAATGCTGCAGACATTTTTAGGTACCCTTACCAAGATCTGTGCCTTGACACAATCCTGTCTCGGAGCTTCAAGGACAATTCCTTGGACCTCATGGCTTGGTTTTTGCTCTGACATGCACTGTCAACTGTGGGACGTTATATAGACAGGTGTGTGCCTTTTATATTTCACCTTTATTTAACCAGGTTAGCCAGTTGAGAACAAGTTCTCATTTACAACAGCGACCTGGCCAAGATAAAGCAAAGCAGTGCGATAAAAACAACAACAACAACACAGAGTTACACATGGGATAAAACAAAACATACAGTCAATAACACAAGTAGTAAGTTATGGAGGTAAGGCAATAAATAGGCCATAGTGCAAAATGATTACAATTTATTATTACAAATCATGTCCAATCTGTCAGGTTTTGGCCATGACTGTTCGGGTTTTGGTCACTAGATGTCCCCATTGCACCTTTTTTGTACCTTTTGTTTTTCTTGCTCTTATTATTGTTTGCACCTGTAGGTCATTCCCTTGTTAGTATTTAAACCCTGTGTGTTCCTCAGTTCCTTGCTCAGTGTTTGTAAGTTAGCACCCAGCCCCAGCCCAAGCCTTGTTTCATATAGATATTTCTCTGGTGGGATTTTCCAGAGGTTCTCTGGTTTAGTTCTTGTGTTTTGTTTGAGTAGTCTTTTGAGGTTTGTTTTTCCCTGCTGTTTTTTACCACTTTGTGGAGTTTCTTTTGTTTTTTGGAGGTTTTCCTCTTTGTGCCTCTTGGCTTTATTTTTGGACATTGTGGATTTAGTTTCGTTGCCTGAAGATTTTGTTCTTTAATTAAACCACCATCTCTAGTACTGCTGTGTCTGCCTCATCTTCTGGGTTCTGACAATTATTAGTGACTGTTTCTCGCACCGGGGCGTGACAGAAACACTGAGCCATTATTATGAACCCAGAGGCAGCCAGTACCCAGGATCTTTTTTCCATGCTGTCCCACCAGGAGGGGACTGTCCAACGCCACGAAGCTGCTCTGGTTCAGCAAGAGGCCTTAATGGCTAGACATTCTCAACTTCTGTCAGAGATGCTGACTTCCATAAAGCAGATTTCGGATCGACTTTCTCCGGCAACCGCTTCTGCTCCAGTTCATCCGATTCAAGGGCCCCTGGCAGTTAATCCCCTGGCTGAACCTCGTCTGCCGCCTCCCCAACGGTTCTCAGGGGACCCGAGTGTTTGTAAGGGGTTTTTCACCCAATGTTCTCTCTCCTTTGAGCTGCAACCATCGTCGTTTCCCACCGACCGGTCCAAGATAGCATATATCATCACCCTGCTGTCGGAAAGGGCCCTAGCCTGGGCTACTGCTGTGTGGGATGCCCAAAGTCCCTGCTGTGCCAGCTACTCTACCTTTGCTGAAGAATTCAAGCGAGTGTTTCAAGGTCCTACCAACGGCCCTGACTCAGCCAAACAGCTCCTGACTCTCCGCCAAGGTCGGCGCAGCGTGACGGACTATGCCATCCAGTTCCGCACTGTGGCAGCAGCAAGTGGCTGGAACGACGAGGCGCTCACAGTGTGTTTTTTGAAGGGTCTTTCTGACACCATCCAAGATGAACTGGCCACTCGGGAACCACCGGACAACCTCGAGTCCCTTATCAAGTTGGCTTCACGCATAGACCAGCGTCTGAGAGAGAGAGAACAAAACCATAGACCGCTCACCCTAGCTCCTATCGGTTCCAGCTCCGAGTCTCCACCTTTATCCTCGCTGGCTCCACCAGAACCCATGCAGGTTGGACGCATCTCCCAGGCTGAGAGAGACCGCCGGATGAGGGAGCGATGCTGTCTATATTGCGGCAAACCGGGCCATTTCCGCTCCACGTGTCCCGGGCTCCAGGGAAACGCACTCTCCCGTGCAGGCCTGGGAGGACTGTAACGGGAAACATAACCTCCTCCCATCCATCCAACTCCCGCCTGCTCATTCCTGTTACCCTTTCCTGGGACGACCACGAGTTTTCTCTTCAAGCCTTGGTAGACTCTGGAGCCGCAGGTAACTTCATGGATGGGATCTGGGCGAAGGAGAATGGCGTTCCTTCTGAACCTCTAAGTGACCCCATAAGGGTTACTACGTTGGATAGAAGTCCTTTGGGATCTGGACTTGTCACTCGTGCCACTACCCCCTTACGACTTTCAGTTTCCCAACACCAGGAAGTGATGAACTTTCATCTGATCTCCTGTTCCGAGTTTCCTCTCGTCCTTGGTTATCCCTGGCTTCACAGCCATAACCCTCACATCGACTGGTCTGTGGGCACTATCAAGCAGTGGGGTCCTACGTGCCAAGCCACTTGTATCTTCCCGAGTTCCCAGAGTTCTCCTTCCGAGTCTCTAGAATCCATCGACTTGTCCCAAGTTCCCGAGTGTTACCATGACCTCAAACTGGTATTTAGCAAACAGAGGGCCACCAAACTACCACCCCATAGACCTTACGATTGCACCATCGACCTGTTGCCGGGGACCTGCCCTCCCAGGGGTCGGATCTTTTCCCTTTCTCCTCCCGAACGAGCTGCTATGGATACCTACATCAAGGACGCTCTGACAGCAGGCCTCATGTGTCCATCTACCTCGCCGGCGGGAGCTGGGTTTTTCTTTGTGGCCAAGAAAGACGGTGGATTACGACCTTGCATCGACTACCGGGGACTCAATGCCATAACCATCCGTAACCGCTACCTGCTACCCCTTATGGCCACAGCCTTTGAGCTGCTCCAGGAAGCAGTTGTCTTCACTAAGCTTGACCTGCGGAACGCATACCATCTTGTGCGGATCAAACCCGGGGACGAGTGGAAGACCGCTTTCAACACGCCTACTGGTCACTACGAATACTCGGTGATGCCCTTCGGCCTAACCAACGCTCCGGCTGTGTTCCAAGCGCTCATAAACGATGTGCTTAGGGATATGCTTAACATCTTTGTGTTTGTTTACTTGGATGACATCCTCATCTTTTCGAGCTCCCTTCAAGAACACACTAAGCATGTCAGACAAGTGCTCAAACGCCTCCTAGACAGCCATTTGTACGTTGAGCCGGAGAAGTGTGAATTCCATTCCTCTCGAGTACAATTCCTGGGATTTATAGTGGAACCCGGACGAGTCCAGATGGACCCCAAGAAGGTAGAGGCGGTAGCGGATTGGCCCACCCCCAAGTCCGTTAAGGAAGTTCAGCGTTTCCTGGGCTTCACCAACTTTTACCGCAAGTTCATCAAGAACTTCAGCTCGGTGGCAGCCCCTCTCTCGGCGGTAACCAAGGGTGGCAACACAAGGTTTCTGTGGGGAAGAGAAGCTGAGACGGCCTTCCAAGGACTCAAGCAGCGCATCCTCTCTGCTCCCATCCTGACACTACCAACGGCGGATGAACCTTTTGTGGTGGAGGTAGACGCATCAGAGGTTGGGGTTGGAGCTGTCCTGTCTCAGAGGGGTGAAGACAAGAAGCTTCATCCTTGCGCCTTCTTCTCTCACCGGCTTACCCCGGCCGAGAGGAATTTCGATGTGGGGGATCGTGAACTCCTAGCGGTTAAGATGGCATTGAAGGAATGGAGACACTGGCTCGAGGGGGCTTCTCAACCGTTTCAAGTGCTTACGGACCACAAGAATCTGGAGTATATCCAGCAGGCGAAGCGGTTGAACGCCAGACAAGCTCGATGGTCTCTTTTCTTCAGCCGATTTCAGTTTATCCTCACCTATAGACCCGGGTCGAAGAATCTCAAACCGGACGCCTTGTCACGAATCTACTCTCCTGCCATTCGAGAAGATACTGACATGACTGTCCTTCCGGCCGCTAAGATCGTGGCTCCGATCTCGTGGCAAGTGGAGGATACCGTGAAACAAGCTCAAGCCATCGAACCGGGCCCTGGAGGAGGTCCTGCTAATCGGTTGTTTGTTCCCAAGGCAGCAAGGTCCCAAGTCCTTCGGTGGGGGCACTCCTCTCGCCTCACCTGTCACCCGGGCGTAGGCCGCACCTTGGAGTTCATCCAGCGTAAGTTCTGGTGGCCCACCATAAAAGAAGACGTTGCCACTTTCATCAAGGCCTGTTCCGTGTGCTGCCAGGGCAAATCTTCTCACCTCCACCCTCAAGGACTCCTTCACCCTCTATCTATTCCCCACCGACCCTGGTCCCATATCTCGTTGGACTTTATTACTGGCCTTCCTCCGTCCCATGGTAATACTACGATCCTAGTCATCATCGACAGGTTTTCTAAGGCGGCCAGGTTTGTTCCTTTGACCAAATTACCTTCTGCCAAGGAAACAGCTGAGTTGGTGATTAACCATGTGTTCCGAGTCTTTGGGATTCCGCAAGATATGGTTTCCGACAGAGGTCCCCAGTTCGCCTCAAGGTTTTGGAAGGCCTTCTGCCAACTCATAGGGGCCACGGCCAGTTTATCTTCAGGGTACCATCCGGAGTCCAATGGCCAAACTGAGAGGATGAATCAGGAGCTGGAAACCACCCTCAGATGCATGGTTTCCAACAACCCGTCCACTTGGTCATCCTTCATTGTTTGGGCCGAGTATGCGCACAACACCTTGTGCTCCTCCTCCACTGGTATGTCCCCGCATGAGTGTCAGTTTGGCTATGCGCCTCTATTGTTCCCGGACCAGGAGGCAGAAGTCAGAGTGCCTTCAGCCTCGAGGTTCATCAGACGCTGTCGGCTTACGTGGAAGAAGGCACGTCTTAATCTTCTGCGTTCCTCTCAGCAGTACCAACGACAAGCCAACAGAGGTCGCCGTCCCGGTCCTACCCTGTACCCCGGCCAGAGAGTATGGCTCTCAACTAAGAACCTACCACTACGGGTGGAGTCTCGCAAGCTGTCCCAGAGGTTCATCGGTCCCTTTAAGATTGCCAGGAGAGTCAATCCCGTTACTTTTCGCCTGCACTTACCCAGATCCCTTAAGATCAATCCAACATTTCACATTTCTTTATTAAAACCTGTTGTTTTTTCTCCCCTTATCCCGGCAGGCAGACCTCCCCCTCCGCCCCGTGTCATCGGTGGCCAGTCGGCTTATACCGTCCACCGGATACTGGATTCCCGCCGGGTGCAGCGGTCCTGGCAGTATCTGGTGGACTGGGAAGGCTACGGTCCCGAGGAGCGCTCCTGGGTTCCTGCCAAGGACATACTAGACCCTGACCTCATTCGTCAGTTCAGGGCCCTCCACCCTGAGAAGGCTGGTAGGAACGTCAGGAGCCGTTCCTAGGAGGGGGATTCTGTCAGGTTTTGGCCATGACTGTTCGGGTTTTGGTCACTAGATGTCCCCATTGCACCTTTTTTGTACCTTTTGTTTTTCTTGCTCTTATTATTGTTTGCACCTGTAGGTCATTCCCTTGTTAGTATTTAAACCCTGTGTGTTCCTCAGTTCCTTGCTCAGTGTTTGTAAGTTAGCACCCAGCCCCAGCCCAAGCCTTGTTTCATATAGATATTTCTCTGGTGGGATTTTCCAGAGGTTCTCTGGTTTAGTTCTTGTGTTTTGTTTGAGTAGTCTTTTGAGGTTTGTTTTTCCCTGCTGTTTTTTACCACTTTGTGGAGTTTCTTTAGTTTTTTGGAGGTTTTCCTCTTTGTGCCTCTTGGCTTTATTTTTGGACATTGTGGATTTAGTTTCGTTGCCTGAAGATTTTGTTCTTTAATTAAACCACCATCTCTAGTACTGCTGTGTCTGCCTCATCTTCTGGGTTCTGACAATTATTAGTGACTGTTTCTCGCACCGGGGCGTGACACAATCAATTGAATTTACCACAGGTGGACTCCAATCAAGTTGTAGAAACATCTCAAGGATGATCAATGGAAATAGGATGCACCTGACCTCAATTTTGAGTGTCATAGCAAAGGGTCTGAATACTTATGTAAATAAGGTATTTCCGTTTGTTATGTATTTTAAATGTGAAAATTTTTCTAAAAACCAGTTTTCACTTTGTCATTATGGGGTATTGTGTGTAGATTGATGAGGGAAATAAATAATTTAATCAATTTTAGAATAAGGCTGTAACGTATCAAAATGTGGAAAATGTTAAGGGGTCTGAATACTTTCCGAATTGGGTGCCATTTGGCCCTAATACTGGTTCGGAAGCAGTAGCCAAGTGCACAGGGACAGCATTTAAGAATATATTTGTAGACAGCAGAAACAATCTTTTATAGGATTTTTACTTAAATACTTAATTTCAAACTGAAATGTCTTATGATGATCTCTCTTTTTTCACTGAGGAGTTTCAATTCAGCACGAGACAGCCTCCTCAATGAATATCAGAGCTAATAATGAAATGTGTTTCCATGACTGAGAGTCTAAAGCAAACACTCCAGAGTGTAATCTTGTTTAAGGCAATGAAAGAGACACGGAATCTCCAACTTCCGACAGATGCGTAGCTGCGTAGAATCTCTAATGCACATCAGAGGATGGTTTTGAAGATGTCTTTACCGAGCGTCTTCATGTATTCATTTAATCCGAGATGCTGTCTCACTCCATCGAATCACGTGTAGCTACTCTGCTGGTGATGTCAGTGAAATACAAAACCCACTTTATAGAAGCTGTCACTGTAAAATGAGTAGTTGGGGTGACATTGGTGGGATTTGAAGAGGACACAGACATCTGGGGGGGAAAATGGGGGGAGAAAGAAATCTTCATAAGAGAACAAACCATTTAAGGATTCAAATGCGTCCTTATTTCCAGAAGCACTCTCTCCCTCTATATCTCCTTATTTATCTGGCCATATCTATCCCCTATATCTGGCCATATCTATCCCCTATATCTGGCCATATCTATCCCCTATATCTGGCCATATCTATCCCCTATATCTGGCCATATCTGTCCCCTGTATCTGGCCATATCTATCCCCTATATCTGGCCATATCTATCCCCTATATCTGTCCATATCTATCCTCTATATCTGGCCATATCTATCCCCTATATCTGGCCATATCTATCCCCTATATCTGGCCATATCTATCCCCTATATCTGGCCATACCTATCCCCTATATCTGGCCATACCTATCCCCTATATCTGGCCATATCTATCCCCTATATCTGGCCATATCTGTCCCCTATATCTGGCCATATCTATTCCCTATATCTGGCCATATCTATCCCCTATATCTGGCCATATTTTACATGAGATTTTACATTTATTTTACATGAGATGCAGAGCTGTTCTGTTCTGTGCTGCTATGATGTGTGAGCTGCTGTATGACTTGCAGTGTGAGCTTTGCTCCAAGCTCACACTAGGTCTTAGTGGGACTAGTGAGGTTGTGGGTCTTGGGCCGGTGAGCCCCCTGGTGTCTTCCCGGTAAGCTCTGTATGCCGGATGGCAGTAAACTCTGCTTACTGAACAGGAATGAAATATCAGCCGGCCCAGCCACTCAGGCTTTGTCCCAAATAGCACACTATTCCCTAGATAGTGTACTCCTTTTGACCAGGACCCATAGGTAGTACCTGGGCCCATATAGTAGTACACTATATAGGGAATAGGGTGCCATTTGTGACGCCACCTCAGGCTGCTCAGACCGCTAGCTCTGCCTGACAGACACATCCGTCTGCCTCCGCCTGACCAGAGGAAACTCTTCTTCTTCCTCCTCCACCAGCTCCATCCCTCCATCCTCCTCACGATGGGAAAAAGAAGCGTGTGCCGCGGCCACAATTGCTTTCGAATTTACAGCAACATGAGCCTAATAGTGCGATTTGTTGTTCCGTAAAGGGTGTAGGTGCACTGCTGAGGAGATTTTCATTGACTTGCGTGGTGTGATAGAGAATAGGAGAGAGAGAGAGAGAGAGAGAGAGAGAGAGAGAGAGAGAGAGAGAGAGAGAGAGAGAGAGAGAGAGAGAGAGAGACTGCTCTCCTCTAATTTCCTGAAGAATAAAAGGCCTAGGTGGTTAGACATTTCTTCTCCTTTGAGGGGTAGATGGTATCATTGTGAAATGCATCTGTAATACATCTCAGTGTATCTGATGATGGCACTCTCTCATTCAGTGCATTTGTAAGATGCTATCAGAGGCAATCTGATTTCCCAGGCATGTAATTTCATAGGAATTGCTGGAAGCTGCAGACATTCTCCTAACTGAGGTAGATCTGTAGTGGGTAAATATCTGTTACAGGAGACTGTTGATCCCATTTACAAGCACTGAGTGTACAAAACATGCTCTTTCCATGACAGACTGACCAGGTGAATCCAGGTTAAAGCTATGATCTCTTATTGATGTCACCTTTTAAATCCACTTCAATCAGTGTAGATGAAGGGGATGAGACAGGTTAAAGAAGGATTTTTAAGCCTTGAGACAATTGAGACATGGATTGTGTATGTGTGCCATTCAGAGGGTGAATGGGCAAGACAAAATATTTAAGTGCCTTTGAACGGTGTATGGTAGTAGGTGCCAGGCGCACCGGTTTGAGTGTGCCAAGAACTGCAACACTGCTGGGTTTTTCATGCTCAACAGTTTCCCGTGTGTATCAAGAATGGTCCACCACCCAAAGGACATCCAGCCAACTTGACACAACTGTGGTAAGCATTGGAGTCAACATGGGCCAGCATGTGGAACGCTTTCGACACCTCGTAGAGTCCATGCCCCGACAAATTGAGGCCATTCTATGGGAAAAGGGGATATTAGGAAGGTGTTCCTAATGTGTTGTACACTCAGTGTACACTAACTCCCATGCATCATGTGGTTGAAGGCTGAAGAGATACTTGTCTCTGTGGTATTGTCTCCCAGAGCACAAAAGCAGTAAGTAGGAGGAGTATACTTGAGCTGTTAAAGCCAAGGCATACCAGTTTGACACCTCTGCTGCAGAGGTTAGCCAAGGGTAGATATTTAACCAATGGACAAAGTTGAAACTTTATCTCTCTTTTTATATTTTTGGGCCTTATTTTTCTTCTTGAAATGGTGTATATTGATCCAGGTGGTGCAGATAGATTCCCATGAATCTCTCCTCCCGCGTCGTTGTATGGTGCAGTAAAGCCGTCACTACAGGATCTGGTCTGATCACACAGACAGACACGGAAGGCCCCATTTGTTTTCCTCAGTGATTTATGACAGCTTTGAAAAGGTCTGCTGATCCCATAGGCTCCTCCTGTAATTCATCTGGATTCTAGAATCCCATCAATAGAATGAATTCCTGACACTTCAGACAGCCTTTTTGGGGCCGGTTTGATAAATCAGTGCTCCTTGTTCATATTAATTGATCAGGTGCAGATCGACAGTGGCTTGATGCTGACGCCACCGCCTTGGCCTCTCTCTGCTGGTTTAATGAAGGCCAGCCAGGGCCTTAACCATGGAGGCTGGGTGGGAGGCTCTCCTCTCAATGCAGATGGATCTGTTGTTAATAAGGGGCTAGGCAGCCACATCCACTGAGAACCACCAGGCCACCGTCATCACCACCGTCACTACCACCACCAACAGTCTGTTGTCACCACTATTACATCCACTGCCTTGCAGCCACTTAAGTCACACTGGGCCTGTGTATCGCAGTCCTCCGCTCTGTTGGGACTGTGCTCCTTCTGCTCCGTCCTCCTGTCTTCCTCTGTCCTCCTGTCTTCCTCTGTCCTCCTGTCCTTATGTCCTCCTTCTACAGCCAGGCCTCTTCTTTGTGGATGATTGTTTTCACCAGCCTGATGTTTTGCTTCAATAAATCATGAGGCTTCCAGGGAGCAATAGTCCTGCTAGCATAAATTCCAGCTTTAGTGGCAAACGCCTCGTAATGGATTGATTGTGCGTTTGTCATCCAAAAAAAGAAAATAACTGATCTCTCAGAGGAGGAAGAAAAAGAACCACTGGTGTGTTAGGGAGTACAAAGAGAGTTGAGAGACGATCTGAGAGAGATTGCCCCTGCCATCACATTTCAGAGGGTAGGTTATCGGATTATACAAAGCACAATATAATGTCAAATACTGAATTATTGCAGATTAGCAGCAGCACTGTAACGAATGGTCTGTGTTGTCCTATCAGGAGAGGGGGGAGAATGAGGATTTGTCATTGTTTTGTACTGTGGTTCTGGTCGTCTCATCACAGTCATAATGCGTATCCATCTCCATCCCAGAGGCTCAAAATCATTTCTATACGCTGCTTATTACAGAGCTCCTATTAGAAAGGTTTATTTGATATGTTTATAGTTTTTTATTAATTTATTTTCACTCTATTTAATGCAATCAGTTCCCCTTCAGAAATCTCCATTCAGAAACAAATGCGCAATGCCAAGTGTGTTGTAGATTAGATTAATACAATAGTGTGTCTGTGGACTGAGGGGACGGGGCCGTCGCTGTAAGCTTCACCCAGAGGGCCGAATCAGTTATTGAGAAACAGATAGTAAGCCATTAGGCATGCTCTCCAACGCCAGGCAATCCTGGCCGGCATGGCACCTCAGAGACCCAGGCACTGATAGAATCCCCAGCACTGCATTCAATGTCCTTCATTACCAAACACACTTAGCCCCTTTAAACCCAGCGCATGTGTACACACACACACACACCCACACACACGCACACACACTCTCATATAGGCACAGTCACACACACAAGGGCACACAAACACTAATACCCGCGCTCTGCCATTAGCCTTACCTGTCTCATCTGCCAGCCCTGTGCCAGACGTATCGACAGGTGGGAGGTGAGAGGGTCATCCAAGGTCTCTTCTGTTCAGGGCCGTATTATTAAAAGAGTTAACCAGCTATCTATCTGCCAGCCCTGAGGGGGAGGGATGAGAGGGGAGGACGAAGGAAGAGGGGGAGTGCTTAATGAACAGTATGGAGATCAACAGATGCTCCCTGGTGGATGGAGGAATTGATCCTGGCTCAGTAGAAAGAGAGAGAGAGAGAGAGAGCATGAGAGAGAGAGCAAGAGAGAGAGAGCACAAGAGAGAGAGGTAGGTAGATAGTATGGGTTATATCCAGTAGCTATCCTGGCACCTCCCCTCACCAGCCCACCCCACCTCCCCTCACCCAGCACACCCCACCGCACCTCACCCAGCACACCCCAGCCCAGCCTTAGCCTGTATCCCAAATGGCACCCTATTCCCTACATAGTGCATTACTTTTGAATAGGGCCTCCCTATGTTCAAAAGTAGTGTGCTATATAGGGAATAGGGTACCATTTGGGGCTTGACAATGTGTTTGTGTTCCTCACGCCAGGCTATAAATAAAGCAATTTTCAACGTCTCTCAGTTCCCCTTGACAGGTCACAGGGGCTGGAGGAACACTATTGAGGGAGGGAGGGAGGGAGGGAGGAAGGGAGGGAGGGAGGGAGGGAGAGAGAATTAGGGTAGTGACTGTAGTGGCTCCTCACTGTGGCAGATGTGGATCCATAAGACCTGGCTCTTTACCATTTACTCAGAGTCCCAGTTTCAGACAGCTGTGTGTGTGTGTGTGTGTGTGTGTGTGAGTGGGTGTGTTTGTGTGTGTGTGTGTATGTGTTGTGTGTGTGTGTGTGTGTGTGTGTATGTTTGTATTTGTGTGTGCATACGTACAAGTGTGTGTGCAATCCACTGACCCAGGACTTTAACCTTTAAGTGTGTATCTCGCTTTGAAATTCTCCCTTTCCCATTGCTCGCAGATAGCTGATCCATGTGGGCAGTCACTGTGTCGCTCTCACTGTCTGACTGGCTGACAGACTGGCTGGCTGGCTGGCTGACTGGATGGCTGGCTGGCTGACTGGATGGCTGGCTGGCTGGCTGGCTGACTGGCTGACTGGCTGACTGGCTGGATGGTTGACTGGCTGACTGGCTGACTGTTTCAGTCTCAGCAGCCCCCCAATAAGATTACAGGATCTTTATTATTACCCTTCCAGGTGTCCTTATGCCAGTAGTGAACTTAGGACCATAAATCAGCAGAGAGACTCCCTCCCCCACCCAGCACAGAGCAGCGCTGTCTGTCCTTCTCAGAGTACACTTACAGCTACGGTAAAATGAGGACAGGATGCAGAGGCTACCCCAGCCCTATAATGGGAATTTTGCCATGTTGGATGTATTGTATGGTATGTAGACCATCACTTGGCCAGCAGCCTTCTCCCTGTAGAAGAGTCCTGTAGGAATATCGTCTCATTTTAAACACCCTGTCTGTTTGATTCCTCTCCATGTTGAATCTTATAATTTTTTATTTCTACAGACATTTGCGATGACGTTTCTAAATCTATATCTAACTGAGTAGTTGACATAGGATGTGTATGATGACTAAACCAGTATTACTGATCATCTTAGTATTACATGGAATGTCATTCAACAGGATCCATTTAGATTTAGTCTGCGTCCCATACGGTACTCTATTCCCAATAGCCTTAAGAAGTGCTTGACTTGGAGCACCACAATACTTTTGAGCTAATATTCTATAAGAGGAACAGGAGCTCAAGCAGTAGAACATTTGAGGTGCCGGTACTCAGCTCCGGTGAGCTGCTGCCCAAGTCAAGCACTGGCCTTAAACATGAAACACACTGTGAATCTCACTTATCACAGTGGGAGGCCGTTCCTTCTCTTGCTAGAACAAAAGCAGTACCTGCTGCGTGCCGACCCGGTAGTGACGAACCCACCGATTCTACTTGTAGAATCGCAACACTTATCGGTTTCCAACAACTTTACTTTGAGCCAATCAGAGAGCACAAACCCCCACGTGGGGGAGCCAACATATATATATTTTTAATGAGGGCATTTTCTCCGTAGGCTACATCCACAGATGAGCCAGTCACACGTCATATGCAATGTAGGCTATGGGATGGTAGCTAGCTAAGTGAACAGACGCAATGCACACAACACTAAATACTTCCTCCAAGCTAGCTAACCACTGTAGCAAGTACTGACATTTTAATAAAATCACAATGGATTAGCTAGTTTCCATGAAACAGCTGCATGTGTGGCCTCCCGAGTGGCGCGGAGGTCTAAGGCACTGCATCGCTGTGCTTGAAGTGTCACTACAGACCTGGGTTCAATCCCAGGCTGTGTCACAGCCGGCCGTGACCGGAAGTCCCATAGGGCGGTGCACAACTGGTTCAGAGGTGCTAAGTACCGTCGGCAGGCAAATGTTTGGCAATCCTACCGGTGTGTTTGTGCTATCATAAAGGTGTCTCTGTTTTCTTATAGCATTAAGGTCTGTCTGCATGGAGTTTTAATGTTAATGTTTCTGGATTGTACCTCGTCAAAAAAAGAACTAAATATATATAGAGAGAGAAATACATTTAGTGATTGATAAAATATTTGGATTTGAAGCTGCTCTGAAGTGTCAAGTGCTATCTTTGTTCCGTGGATTAGGCAGCTAGCTTGCGGAATTTGCCATTTGTGCGCTCCTTTGTGAGTTGGCTTTTGGTCTTTGCTGTCACAAGTGGTGAAGGTTGAAGAAAAAGCGGTGTCAGAAAGCTGATTGGTAGCGTAGAATTTCTAAGACAATCTGAATCTCATATTCAGCTACTTTGCCACAGTGGATTAAGATGATCTAAGAGGGCTTTGAGAGCTCGATACAAATCAGACCAGGGAGAAAAAGAGCACAGGGGGAAATGTACCCTTTTTGTCCTTCGAAGTTAATTGTTAAAGTTATTCTCTCTCTCTCTCTCTCTCTCTCTCTCTCTCTCTCTCTCTCTCTCTCTCTCTCTCTCTCTCTCTCTCTCTCTCTCTCTCTCTCTCTCTCTCTCTCTTCTCTCTCTCTCTCTCTCTCTCGTCAGAGCTGCTCTCTAGATAAAAAAGTTATTCTGTTCAGGCAAGTCGTTTTGTTTGAAAAATATTCATTTTGTTTGGACATTTATTGTTTTTTATACACACCTGTGATAGAATAGACATACACAGTTACAGTTATATGCCTTGCCATCACAAGTGTTAGAGTTTCTGTCACTGTTGATTGTAATGGAAAAGGGAATTTAAACAATATTATTACTGGATGATGTTTTACCCTTATTCTCCTCCACTTTCCCATTCTGAAGGGCTAAAATGAATGTCATTTTTACTCAGTGAGTGTTACAGTGTTACACAGTGACTTTGTGTTGCTTTTAATTTTCCAGTTAACCGATAAATAGAGCACATTTCAGTTTTAAAATAGTGTCTAGAGTGGGGTCCGAATGTATTGACACTCTTGATAAAGATGAGCAATAATGACTGTATTAAATAAATAATTCAAATACCGAGCTATATTGTATGCTAAAACATATATGGAAATTATATTACTTTATACTAATACAATTGCTCAGAGAAATATATTTTGTTGAACAAATAATGTTAATTTTTTTCTGAAAAAGTTAACGTTAGGGGTCGAAATGATGGTCACCCCTAAAGATTCGTATAAATAAAGTAGTCAAAAGTTTATTCCTAGCACGCAATGACTACATCAAGCTTGTGACTCTACAACTTGTTGGATGCATTTGCAGTTAATTTTGGTTGTATTTCAGGTTATTTTGTGCCTAGTAGAAATGAATGGTAAATCATGCATTGTGTCATTTTGGAGTCACTTGTATTGTAAATAACAATAGAATATGTTTCTAAATACTTCTACATTAATGTGTTATGCTACCATGATTACGGATAATAGTGAATAAATCGTGAATAATGATGAGTGAGAAAGTTACAGTGGGTCAAAGATCAAACCCCCAAGACATGCTAACCTCTCGCCATTACCAATAACAGAGGAGGAGGAGTGACTTGTTATCAGTGATAATACACTGCTCAAAAAAATAAAGGGAACACTTAAACAACACAATGTAACTCCAAGTCAATCACACTTCTGTGAAATCAAGCTGTCCACTTAGGAAGCAACACTGATTGACAATACATTTCACATGCTGTTGTGCAAATGGAATAGACAACAGGTGGAAATTATAGGCAATTAGCAAGACACCCCCAATAAAGGACTGGTTTTGCAGGTGGTGACCACAGACCACTTCTCAGTTCCTATGCTTCCTGGCTGATGTTTTGGTCACTTTTGAATGCTGGCAGTGCTTTCACTCTAGTGGTAGCATCAGACGGAGTCTCCAACCCACACAAGTGGCTCAGGTAGTGCAGCTCATCCAGGATGGCACATCAATGCGAGCTGTGGTAAGAAGGTTTGCTGTGTCTGTCAGCGTAGTGTCCAGAGCATGGAGGCACTACCAGGAGACAGGCCAGTACATCAGGAGACGTGGAGGAGGCCGTAGGAGGGCAACAACCCAGCAGCAGGACTGCTACCTCTGCCTTTGTGCAAGGAGGAGCAGGAGTAGCACTGCCATAGCCATGCAAAATGACCTCCAGTAGGCCACAAATGTGCATGTGTCTGCTCAAACGGTCAGAAACAGACTCCATGAGGGTGGTATGAGGGCCCGACGTCCACAGGTGGGGGTTGTGCTTACAGCCCAACACCGTGCAGGACGTTTGGCATTTGCCAGAGAACACCAAGATTGGCAAATTCGCCACTGGTGCCCTGTGCTCTTCACAGATGAAAGCAGGTTCACACTGAGCACGTGACAGACGTGACAGAGTCTGGAGACGCCGTGGAGAACGTTCTGCTGCCTGCAACATCCTCCAGCATGACCGGTTTGGCGGTGGGTCAGTCATGGTGTGGGGTGGCATTTCTTTGGGGGGCCGCACAGCCCTCCATGTGCTCGCCAGAGGTAGCCTGACTGCCATTAGGTACCGAGATGAGATCCTCAGACCCCTTGTGAGACCATATGCTGGTGCGGTTGGCCCTGAGTTCCTCCTAATGCAAGACAATGCTAGACCTCATGTGGCTGGAGTGTGTCAGCAGTTCCTGCAAGAGGAAGGCATTGATGCTATGGACTGGCCCGCCCGTTCCCCAGACCTGAATCCAATTGAGCACATCTGGGACATCATGTCTCGCTCCATCCACCAACGCCACATTGCACCACAGACTGTCCAGGAGTTGGCGGATGCTTTAGTCCAGGTCTGGGAGGAGATCCCTCAGGAGACCATCCGCCACCTCATCAGGAGCATGCCCAGGCGTTGTAGGGAGGTCATACAGGCACGTGGAGGCCACACACACTACTGAGCCTCATTTTGACTTGTTTTAAGGACATTACATCAAAGCTGGATCAGCCTGTAGTGTGGTTTTCCACTTTAATTTTGAGGGTGACTCCAAATCCAGACCTCCATGGGTTGATAAATTTGATTTCCATTGATACTTTTTGTGTGATTTTGTTGTCAGCACATTCAACTATGTAAAGAAAAAAGTATTTAATACGATTATTTCATTCATTCAGATCTAGGATGTGTTGTTTAAGTGTTCCCTTTATTTTTTTGAGCAGTGTATATCAGGTCTGATTCAGTAGTATAGTATCCAGTCCTCTCCTCTCCAAGCCTTCTATTTCTCCCTCCTGAAGTGACAGGCTTTAGTTTGGAGGGAGATTAAGGCCTGCTAGAGAAGTGGCACAATGCGGTATTATAGGCTGAAGAGAGGGAGGGAGCGAGGGAGAGAGGGAGAGAGAAAGAGAGAGTGAGAGAGAGAAAGAGAGACTGCTTCTCCACTAAATCTATATCTTGGCTGTCACAGGCCTGTTAAAGGTTACTGTAATCTGTGACCACTGTAACACTTGAGTGGACTGGAGAAAGCCCTCTGCAGTTAATGGTGGAATTGTGATATACAGTCAGGTCAATAAGTATTTGGACAGTGACACAATTTGCATCATTTTGGCTCTGTACGCCACCACAATGGATTTGAAAGGAAACAATCAAGATGTGCTTTAAGTGTAGACTTTCATCTTTAATTTAAGGGTTTTGTCAAAATTATTGTATGAACCGTGTAGGAATTACAACCATTGTTATACACAGCACCCTAATTTTAGGGGCTCAAAAGTAATTGGACAAACTAACATACAGTGGGGGAAAAAAGTATTTAGTCAGCCACCAATTGTGCAAGTTCTCCCACTTAAAAAGATGAGAGAGGCCTGTAATTTTCATCATAGGTACACGTCAACTATGACAGACAAATTGAGAAAAAAAAATCCTGAAAATCACATTGTAGGATTTTTTATTAATTTATTTCTAATTTATGGTGGAAAATAAGTATTTGGTCACCTACAAACAAGCAAGATTTCTGGCTCTCACAGACCTGTAACTTCTTCTTTAAGAGGCTCCTCTGTCCTCCACTCATTACCTGTATTAATGGCACCTGTTTGAACTTGTTATCAGTATAAAAGACACCTGTCCACAACCTCAAACAGTCACACTCCAAACTCCACTATGGCCAAGACCAAAGAGCTGTCAAAGGACACCAGAAACAAAATTGTAGACCTGCACCAGGCTGGGAAGACTGAATCTGCAATAGGTAAGCAGCTTGGTTTGAAGAAATCAACTGTGGGAGCAATTATTAGGAAATGGAAGACATACAAGACCACTGATAATCTCCCTCGATCTGGGGCTCCACGCAAGATCTCACCCCGTGGGGTCAAAATGATCACAAGAACGGTGAGCAAAAATCCCAGAACCACATGGGGGGACCTAGTGAATGACCTGCACAGAGCTGGGACCAAAGTAACAAAGCCTACCATCAGTAACACACTACGCCGCCAGGGACTCAAATCCTGCAGTGCAAGACGTGTCCCCCTGCTTAAGCCAGTACATGTCCAGGCCCGTCTGAAGTTTGCTAGAGTGCATTTGGATGATCCAGAAAAGGACTGGGAGAATGTCATATGGTCAGATGAAACCAAAATATAACTTTTTGGTAAAAACTCAACTCGTCGTGTTTGGAGGACAAAGATTGCTGAGTTGCATCCAAAGAACACCATACCTACTGTGAAGCATGGGGGTGGAAACATCATGCTTTGGGGCTGTTTTTCTGCAAAGGGACCAGGACGACTGATCCGTGTAAAGGAAAGAATGAATGGGGCCATGTATCGTGAGATTTTGAGTGAAAACCTTCTTCCATCAGCAAGGGCATTGAAGATGAAACGTGGCTGGGTCTTTCAGCATGACAATGATCCCAAACACACCACCCGGGCAACGAAGGAGTGGCTTCGTAAGAAGCATTTCAAGGTCCTGGAGTGGCCTAGCCAGTCTCCAGATCTCAACCCCATAGAAAATCTTTGGAGGGAGTTGAAAGTCCATGTTGCCCAGCGACAGCCCCAAAACATCACTGCTCTAGAGGAGATCTGCATGGAGGAATGGGCCAAAATACCAGCAACAGTGTGTGAAAACCTTGTGAAGACTTACAGAAAACGTTTGACCTGTGTCATTGCCAACAAAGGGTATATAACAAAGTATTGAGAAACTTTTGTTATTGACCAAATACTTATTTTCCACCATAATTTGCAAATAAATTCATTAAAAATCCTACAATGTGATTTTCTGGATTTTTTTTTCTCATTTTGCCTGTCATAGTTGACGTGAACCTATGATGAAAATTACAGGCCTCTCTCATCTTTTTAAGTGGGAGAACTTGCACAATTGGTGGCTGACTAAATACTTTTTTTCCCCACTGTAATCATATATTAAATTTTGAGTTGTAATACTTTGTTGCAAATCCTTTGCAGTCAATGACTGCCTGAAGTCTGGAACCCATAGACATCACCAGATGCTGAGTTTCTTCCCTGGTGATGCTCTGCCAGGCCTTTACTGCAGCTGTCTTCAGTTCCTGCTTGTTCTTGGGGTGTTTTGCCTTCAGTTTTGCCTTCAGCAAGTGAAATGAATGCTCAATTGGATTCAGGTCAGGTGATTGACCTGGCCATTGCAGAACATTCCACTTCTTTGCCTTAAAAAAGTATTGGGTTGCTTTCGCAGTATGCTTCGGGTCATTGTCCATCTGCACTGTGAATCACCGTCCAATGAGTTTTGAAGCATTTGGCTGAATCTGAGTAGATAATATAGCCCTAAACACTTCAGAATTCATCCTGCTGCTTTTGTCAGCAATCACATCATCAATAAATACAAGGGAACCAGTTCCATTGGCAGCCATACATGCCCACGCCATAACACTAGTTCCACCATGCTTCACAGATGAGGTGGTATGCTTCGGATCATGATCAGTTCCTTCCCTTCTCCATACTCTTCTCTTACTCTTACCAATGGTTTAGATCTTCTGATAAACCCTCTGTATTGACTCTGGTGAAGTCTTCTCTTGATTGTTGAATTTGACACAGATACAGTGGGGAGAACAAGTATTTGATACACTGACGATTTTGCAGGTTTTCCTACTTACAAAGCATGTAGAGGTCTGTAATTTTTATCATAGGTACACTTCAACTGTGAGAGACGGAATCTAAAACAAAAATACAGAAAATCACATTGTATGATTTTTAAATAATTAATTTGCATTTTATTGCATGACATAAATATTTGATCACCTACCAACCAGTAAGAATTCCGGCTCTCACAGACCTGTTAGTTTTTCTTTAAGAAGCCCTCCTGTTCTCCACTCATCACCTGTATTAACTGCACCTGTTTGAACTCGTTACCTGTATAAAAGACACCTGTCCACACACTCAATCAAACAGACTCCAACCTCTCCACAATGGCCAAGACCAGAGAGCTGTGTAAGGACATCAGGGATAAAATTGTAGACCTGCACAAGGCTGGGATGGGCTACAGGACAATAGGCAAGCAGCTTGGTGAGAAGGCAACAACTGTTGGCGCAATTATTAGAAAATGGAAGAAGTTCAAGATGACGGTCAATCACCCTCGGTCTGGGGCTCCATGCAAGATCTCACCTCGTGGGGCATCAATGATCATGAGGAAGGTGAGGGATCAGCCCAGAACTACACGGCAGGACCTGGTCAATGACCTGAAGAGAGCTGGGACCATAGTCTCAAAGAAAACCATTAGTAACACACTACGCCGTCATGGATTAAAATCCTGCAGCGCACGCAAGGTCCCCCTGCTCAAGCCAGCGCATGTCCAGGCCCGTCTGAAGTTTGCCAATGACCAGAGGAGGAATGGGAGAAGGTCATGTGGTCTGATGAGACAAAAATAGAGCTTTTTGGTCTAAACTCCACTCGCCGTGTTTGGAGGAAGAAGAAGGATTAGTACAACCCCAAGAACACCATCCCAACCATGAAGCATGGAGGTGGAAACATCATTCTTTGGGGATGCTTTACTGCAAAGGGGACAGGACGACTGCACCGTATTGAGGGGAGGATGGATGGGGCCATGTATTGCGAGATCTTGGCCAACAACCTCCTTCCCTCAGTAAGAGCATTGAAGATGGGTCGTGGCTGGGTCTTCCAGCATGACAACGACCCGAAACACACAGCCAGGGCAACTAAGGAGTGGCTCCGTAAGAAGCATCTCAAGGTCCTGGAGTGGCCTAGCCAGTCTCCAGACCTGAACCCAATAGAAAATCTTTGGAGGGAGCTGAAAGTCCGTATTGCCCAGCGACAACCCCGAAACCTGAAGGATCTGGAGAAGGTCTGTATGGAGGAGTGGGCCAAAATCCCTGCTGCAGTGTGTGCAAACCTGGTCAAGACCTACAGGAAACGTATGATCTCTGTAATTGCAAACAAAGGTTTCTGTACCAAATATTAAGTTCTGCTTTTCTGATGTATCAAATACTTATGTCATGCAATAAAATGCAAATTAATTACTTAAAAATCATACAATGTGATTTTCTGGATTTTTGTTTTAGATTCCGTCTCTCACAGTTGAAGTGTACCTATGATACAAATTACAGACCTCTACAAGCTTTGTAAGTAGGAAAACCTGCAAATTCGGCAGTGTATCAAATACTTGTTCTCCCCACTGTATGCCTACCTCCTAGAGAATGTTCTTGATCTGGCCAACTGTTGTGAAGCGGTTTTTCTTCACCAGGGAAAGAATTCTTCTGTCATCCACCACAGTTGTTTTCCGTGGTCTTCCAGGCCTTTTGGTGTTCCTGAGCCCACCAATGTGTTCTTTCTTTCTAAGAATGTACCAAATAGTGGATTTGGCCACACCTAATGTTTTTGCTATCTCGCTGATGGGTTTGTTTTGATTTTACAGCCTAATGATGGCTTGCTTCACTAGCAGTGACAGCTCTTTGGACTTCATATTGAGGGATAACAAATGCCACACTTGAAATCAACTCTAGACCTTTTATCTGCTTACTTGTAAATGAACTAATGAGGGAATAACACACACCTGGCCATGGAACAGCTGAGCAGCCAATTGTCCAATTACTTTTGGTCCCTTAAAAAGGGGGGGACCACATATAGAAAGTACTGTAATTCCCACACCGTTCACCCGATTTGGATGTAAATACCCTCATATTAAAGCGGAAAGTCTGCACTTTCAGCTCATATTCATTATTTAATTTCAACTCCAATACAGCTAAAATAATAATAATAATAATATTTATGGACCTGACTGTATGTTGCGTTGGCAAAAAGCACAAAGGAGGGAGATTGAAGGTAGCTTAACCCACAGACATTTGGCGAGAGATGGAGCAGGAGAGAGAGAGAGAGAGAGAGAGAGAGAGAGAGAGAGAGAGAGAGAGAGAGAGAGAGAGAGAGAGAGAGAGAGAGAGAGAGAGAGAGAGAGGGAGAGAGAGAGAGAGGGAGCGAAAGAGGGAGCATCATCTGAGCGTATACAGTTTTGATCTGGAAGTCTGTTTGATTTGTGAAATTAGAAGACCTTGTCATTTGGCTGACAAATATTACTTTTCTGCCTTGAGCTTGGCAATGTCCGCGTCATCCATCAATTTCATATGATGGACTATGGCGGCATGGAAACTTTCCAAAAATCATTTTAGTTTTTCTTATTTTTGGTTCTTGAAAGCATTTGAGTTATTAGAGAAATTAAGTATAAGGCTGACTTCATTCTCATTCCTAGCGCTGGTGCTTTTATCATAAGCACTAGATAGTCAATAATTTACAGAATCAACGCCGGGAACATCTTTTGTGATCTCATATGAAATTTCCCTGCGAATCAACCCCTTGGCAAAAATTACTCACATCGTTAAAAAATATTTAATTAGGCTGTAGTTTATACAGGGCTCATGGGGGAGTGGTGATTTGCATGAGGCAGGTCGCCCTGCGTACTGTGTGAGGGAGATTGGATGTGAGAGGAGGTTCAGCGGGTCACATGCTCAGCCAAGGACCACCATTTACCAAGGTCAGGCAGGTAGCTGGGTGCTTCTCCTGGGTCCCGTCCAGCACACAGGAAAGACAGCTCCAATTGCCCTTAATTACTGGCTTCCTTTAAGCCATTGAAGGTCTGTTTTTGTTTTTAAATCCCCTCAGCTTCTGATGCCCACGATGCTGTAGCCATATCTGTGTTCCCCCTACATTTGTTTTGGAACCAGGAGATAACTACAAATATTCACTAGGGCCCTGTTTATTAGATATTTTACATCAAGAGGTGGTGTGATACCACTCTGGCATAGAAAACACACACACACACACACACACACACAAGAGATGGGTGGGAGGACGTTGCTGCTTTTGCCCTCTATCCAAGTGATGCTGGGTTTATTTTCAACTGTAACACTTGAGAGCACAGGTCTCTTATTCTTTTGTCATTTAGACAGTATTGAAGATTTATAGATTATCAAGGTTGGTGGACCCTCCCTCCCTCTTTCTTAGAATAAGTCAGTAATTACATAGGTCTGGCATTAGTTATTCAAACCCTACAAGAACAGCAGTTTGCCATGTTAAGAAAAATATTTTCAATTTTTAAAAACGTGCATAGCTTTATGCCAAGCGTTATCAATTGAGGGCAATGTAATATGAATCATTAATACAAGAGTAATTATACTCTAACAACCTTATAATTTTCCATTTAGCTAATGTTAAATGCAGTAACTAATTCTGAACCCTAGAGCCAACATCAATTTATTTGATTAGTACTTTACAAAGTCACACCGATATTTTAGAAGTGTGGGAAGGACTTTTAGTTCCTTTTTTTTCTCCCTCCCAACAGTCATCTGTAATGTTACTTTCCTCATGAGATGGCGCTTTATATCGTGATCATATTTGATCATTTAATATGCACGTTTGAAGTCTTTGTTTAACATTTAAGAGCTCTTATAAGTAAAATATACACTGAGTGTACAAAACATTAGGAACACCTTCCTAATATTGATTTGCACCCCCTTTTGCCCTGAGAACAGTCTCAATTTGTCGGGTCACGGACTCTACAAGGTGTCGAAAGCGTTCCACAGGGATGCTGGCCCATGTTGACTCCAATGCTTCCCACAGTTGTGTCAAGTTGTCTGGATGTCCTTTGGGTGGTGGACCATTCTTGATATAGACGGGAAACTGTTGAGCATGAAAAAGCCAGCAGCGTTGCAGTTCTTGACACACTCAAACCGGTGCCCCTGGCACCTACTACCATACCCCGTTCAAAGGCACTTAAATATTTTGTCTTGCCTATTCACTCTCTGAATTGTCTCAAGGCTTAAAAATCCTTCTTTAACCTGTCTCCTCTCCTTGATCTACACTGATTGAAGTGGATTTAACAAGTGACGTTAATAAGGGATCATAGCTTTCACCTGGATTCACCTGGTCAGTCTATGTCATGGAAAGAGCAGGTGTTCCTAATGTTTTGTACACTGAGTGTATGTTTTTGTCATTTTGTATAGGATATGAACAGTATATTAGAATATACGATTTTTTCTTATTCCTTATTTTCAATATATGAATTACTGTAAAACATAGCCTTTTAGTTTCATTCAGCCATAGCAGTTCTGACAGGCTACATGATGATAATATTAACAAAGTGTGTTTGAAAGGGGCTATATTGAAAAATATCCTTTGTCGAGTCCCAGGTTATCTCTCTGCCCCTCCACGACTCTTTGTGATGACACACAGTCTACCTGTCTCTGTGGGTTTCTAAAACACATACAGAAACGTTTCATAATTTGAAATCTGGCTCTTGATCATACATGTACGTATCGTTGCCAAGGCCAGATCTGTTCTGATGGTGTCTGATGACAGATGTGATTATTACAAACAGGGAAAATGCTGCTGAGCGGAGGTGAGCCACACACACACACACACACACACACACACACACACACACACACACACACACACACACACACACACACACACACACACACACACACACACACACACACGCACACACACACACACACACACACACACACACACACACACACACACTGCACTTGTTTGATTCCAGGGAGTAATTATGTCATAATGAAGGGAATGTCTCGTGGCAGAGTGGTCCTGGTGCTTTTGAACGGGGAACGATGACACTTGACAAACCCCTGATGCAAGGAGGATAGGATGGAGGGCGGGATAGGGGTGGAGGGGGAATAAGAGTGAAGGGGGGATGGGGTGGAGGGGGGATGGGGTGGAGGGGGGAGGGGGTGGAGGGGGGGTGGGGTGGAGGGGGGATGGGGTGGAGGGGGGATGGGGTGGAGGGGGAATAAGGGTGGAGGGGGGATGGGGTGGAGGGGGGATGGGGTGGAGGGGGAATAAGGGTGGAGGGGGGAGGGGGGATGGGGTGGAAATGGGGATAAGGGTGGAGGTGTAATGGGGTGGAGGGGTGTGTGTGTGTGTGTGTGTGTGTGTGTGTGTGTGTGTGTGTGTGTGTGTGTGTGTGTGTGTGTGTGTGTTTGTGTGTGTGAGGGAGAGGGAGAGCGACAGAGAGCGACAGAGAGCGAGAGAGCGATACACTATACAGTTGAAGTCGGAAGTTTACATACACTTAGGTTGGAGTCATTAAAACTATTTTTTCAACCACTCCACAAATTTCTTGTTAACAAACTATAGGTTTGGCAAGTCGGTTAGGACATCTACTTTGTCATGACACAAGTAATTTTTCCAACAATTGTTTACAGACAGATTATTTCACTTATAATTCACTATCACAATTCCAGTGGGTCAGAAGTTTACATACACTAAGTTGACTGTGCCTTTAAACAAGTTGGAAAATTCCAGAAAATGATGTCATGGCTTTAGAAGCATAATTTGAGTCAATTGGAGGTGTACCTGTGGATGTATTTCAAGGCCTACCTTCAAACTCAGTGCCTCTTTGCTTGACATCATGGGAAAATCTAAATAAATCAACCAAGGCCTCAGAAAAATAATTGTAGACCTCCACAAGTCTGGTTCATCCTTGGGAGCAATTTCCAAACACGTTCATCTGTACAAAGCAGCCGTCATACCGCTCAGGAAGGAGATGCATTCTGTCTCCTAGAGATGAACGTACTTTGGTGCGAAAAGTGCAAATCAATCCCAGAACAACAGCAAAGGACATTGTGAAGATGCTGGAGGAAACAGGTACAAAAGTATCTATATCCACAGTAAAACAAGTCCTATATCGACATGACCTGAAAGGCCACTCAGCAAGGAAGAAGCCACTGCTCCAAAACCCCATAAAAAAGACAGACTACGGTTTGCAACTGCACATTGGGACAAAGATCATACTTTTTGGAGAAATGTGCTCTGGTCTGATGAAACAAAAATAGAACAGTTTGACCATAATGACCATCGTTATGTTTGGAGGAAAAAGGGGAAGGCTTGCAAGCCGAAGAACACCATCCCAACCGTGAAGCACGGTGGTGGCAGCATCATGCTGTGGGGGTGCTTTGCTGCAGGAGGGACTGGTGCACTTATCAAAATAGATGGCATCATGAGCAAGGAAAATTATGTGGATATATTGAAGCAACATCTCAAGACATCAGTCAGGAAGTTAAAGCTTGGTCGCAAATGGGTCTTCCAAATGGACAATGACCCCAAGCATACTTCCAAAGTTGTGGCAAAATAGCTTAAGGACAACAACGTCAAGGTATTGGAGTGGCCATCACAAAGTCCTGACCTCAATCCTATAGAAAATGTGTGGGCAGAACTGAAAAAGCGTGTGCGAGCAAGGAGGCCTACAAACCTGACTCAGTTACACCAGCTCTGTCAGGAGGAATGGGCCAAAATCCACCCAACTTATTGTGGGAAGCTTGTGGAAGGCTACCCGAAACGTTTGACCCAAGTTAAACAATTTAAAGGCAATGCTACCAAATACTAATTGAGTGTACAGTGAGGGAAAAAAGTATTTGATCCCCTGCTGATTTTGTACGTTTGCCCACTGACAAAGACATGATCAGTCTATAATTTTAATGGTAGGTTTATTTGAACAGTGAGAGACAGAATAACAACAAAAAAATCCAGAAAAACGCATGTCAAAAATGTTATAAATTGATTTGCATTTTAATGAGGGAAATGTTCTGTCCTGTTCGTCAGGAGCTTCATGAAATGGGTTTCCATGGCCGAGCAGTCACACACAAGCCTAAGATCACCATGCGCAATGCCAAGCGTCGGCTGGAGTGGTGTAAAGCTCTCCGCCATTGGACTCTGGAGCAGTGGAAACGCGTTCTCTGGAGTGATGAATCACGCCTCACCATCTGGCAGTCCGACGGACTAATCTGGGTTTGGCGGATGCCAGGAGAACGCTACCTGCCTGAATGCATAGTGCCAACTGTAAAGTTTGGTGGAGGAGGAATAATGAACTGGGGCTGTTATTCATGGTTCGGGCTAGGCCCCTTAGTTCCAGTGAAGGGGAATCTTAACGCTACAGCATACAATGAGGTTCTAGACGATTCTGTGCTTCCAACTTTGTGGCAACAGTTTGGGGAACGCCCTTTCCTGTTTCAGCATGACAATGCCCCCGTGCACAAAGCGAGGTCCATACAGAAATGGTTTGTCGAGATCGGTGTGGAATAACTTGACTAGCCTGCACAGAGCCCTGACCTCCACCCCATCGAACACCTTTGGGATGAACTGGAACGCAGACTTCGAGCCAGGCCTAATCGCCCAACATCAGTGCCCGACCTCGCTAATGCTCTTGTGGCTGAATGGAAGCAAGTCCCTGCAGCAATGTTCCAATATCTAGTGGAAAGCCTTCCAAGAAGAGTGGAGGCTGTTATAGCAGCAAAGGGGGGACCAACTCCATATTGATGCCCATAATTTTAGAATGAGATGTTTGATGAGCAGGTGTCCGCATACTTTTGATCATGTAGTGTAGATAGATAGCTAGATAGATAGTTAGATAGATAGATAGATAGATAGATAGATAGATAGATAGATAGATAGATAGATAGATAGATAGATAGATAGATAGATAGATAGATAGATAGATAGATAGATAGATAGATAGATAGATAGATAGATAGATAGATAGATAGATAGATAGATAGATAGATAGATAGATAGATAGATAGATAGATAGATAGATAGATAGATAGATAGATAGATAGATAGATAGATAGATAGATAGATACCGAGAGAGACAGAGAGAAAGAGAGTCAGAGAGAGAGAGAAAGAGAGACAGATCGACAGACAGAGAGAGAGAGAGACAGAGAGATAGAGAAAGAGAGACAGATCGACAGACAAAGAGAGAGAGAGACAGAGAGACAGAGAGATAGAGAAAGAGAGACAGATCGACAGACAGAGAGAGAGAGAGACAGAGAGACAGAGAGATAGAGAAAACATACAGGAGGCAGGCTGTCTAACAGGTGATGATATTTGACAGTGGGGATTCTGATGGAGCAGAACATTTAATAGAAGAAGATGACATTTCTGAAGCCCTACCTAATTAAGAGGTTTCCTTCTTTTAAAACCAAGAAGCATTAAGTACTGCATTTTATGTTTGATTGTGTATGACTATGTTCCTTCCTTCCAGCCATTCAAGTGTCAAAGGCGTAGAAATGACTAAGTGACTTTCTACAGAATAAGCATGTTGCTAAGGGTGCCTGGCCCAGCCGTGCCCCAACCCTGACGACACCACACACACACCAGCCTAATTTCCAATGCAAACGCAGCCGCTGTAATCCAAGTATGCTTTCTGCTGCCTCTCTTGTAATAGACAAGACCGGCCACTTTACTGCCCACTGTCACGGTTTCGGCCGAGGCTGCTCCTCCTCCTTGTTCGGGCAGGCTTCGGCGGTCGTCGTCTCCGGAGTACTAGCTGCCACCGTTCTTTGTTTTCGATGTTTGTTTGGTTAGGTCTGCTTGGTACACCTGTTCATGTTTAGTGTTGATTATGTGTCCTATAAGTTCTCGTTGTTTCTGTCATGTGTTGTGTGTAATTGTTTTCACCTGTCTGTTGGTGCTCTTTATTTGTTTGGACAGACGCCAGAGTGTACCGTCGCACTTTTGTTTTCGTGCGTAGTCGGTTTTGGTATTTTACGCACTGTTGCGTATTGTTCGCCTCCGGGTTAGTTGGACCCGTTTGTATTTGTTTCATTTCAGTAAAGTCAGGTTTGACTGAGCTCCTGTGTCCTGCACTTGATTCCACACCACATTCGCATCAGAACCCTTGACACCCACGACGCCACACAATGAATATTTGAGCCTGTATTATTTCTCCCCCGGCTGCGCATTGTTCTCATCTGGGCATCAACAGAGATTAAGGCAGATTACTGCATTGTTGAGCCAAGGCTCATTCTAATACAGTTAAAATAGTCATTGGTCGTGTTCATGAATTATAATGGGCCACAAAAGGTTTTTCTGCCGCCAGGCCTGTGAAAGAGAGATAGCTTTTGGCTTGTTTCATCTCCATTCTGAAATGTATTCAGCAGGCAGTCAGCGCTGGGCTGGCACATTCACACTGACCGCACAGGCTGCTGTCATCTCATTTATTATTGTAGCTTAATCCAGTTATAAATGGGAATTACCATCTCTCATCCCTAGTTTGGTAATCCATGGTAGTGTGTTGTCTTTAGGCTAAAGACTGATGTAAAATGGTGGGGATGTGATTATGTCACTCCTTTGTCTGAGGGGAGATTCAGCCATTTGTAATCTGTAGGAGATCCTAACCCCAGCCCAGCCACCAGGCCTGGCCCCCTCCACCTCCTCAGCCGCCTAGCCCCCCCATCTCTATCCCCAGCCCCCTCCACCTCCCCAGCCACCTAGCCCCCCCATCTCTATCCCCAGCCACCAAGCCAGGCCCCCTCCACCTCCCCAGCCGCCTAGCCCCCCCATCTCTATCCCCAGCCACCAGGCCAGGCCCCCTCCACCTCCCCAGCCGCCTAGCCCCCCCATCTCTATCCCCAGCCACCAGGCCTGGCCCCCTCCACCTCCCCAGCCACCAGGCCTAGCCCCCCCATCTCTATCCCCAGCCGTCTAGCCCCCCCATCTCTATCCCCAGCCACCTCAGCCTCCACTTCTCCACCCCTCTGAGAGAATATCATTCCCCTTGGCCCAGTAGATAGAAGCCAGAGGCTGTGTCCCAAATTGCACACTATTCCCTGTATAGTGCGCTACTTTTGACAAGAGCTCTGTTGTGGACCATGGTCAAAAGTTTGGGACGCAGACAGTGTCAGCCTTCTAAAGGAGACTCTGAAAAGACTTCTTTGTAATGTGTCTTCTTCTCTCTGTTGCTTCCTTATCTAACGCTATCCCAATTGTGTCATGATATATCTAACGCTATCCCAATTGTGTCATGATATATCTAACGCTATCTCAATTGTGTCATGATATATCTAACGCTATCCCAATTGTGTCATGATATATCTAACGCTATCCCAATTGTGTCATGATATATCTAACGGTATCCCAATTGTGTCATGATATATCTAACGCTATCTCAATTGTGTCATGATATATCTAACGCTATCCCAATTGTGTCATGATATATCTAACGCTATCACAATTGTGTCATGATATATCTAACGGTATCCCAATTGTGTCATGATATATCTAACGCTATCCCAATTGTGTCATGATATATCTAACGCTATCCCAATTGTGTCATGATATATCTAACGCTATCCCAATTGTGCCATGATATATCTAACAGAACCATGTCTGTTTGCTGTGTATTGGTTCCTGATCTAAGTAGTATGTTAGTTCTTAGATACTCTTTTTGACATACACATCTTGGAGAGACTGAAGAGTTAAAGGGATTGTTCACCCAAATTACAAAATGACCCATTAGTGCTAAACCAAAGCTTGGATTGCTCTCATACTTTGTCCATAGAGTGCTTACTCTGTAAGGAAACCAATGTGTTGTTTTGTCATTTGGGTGAACTATCCCTTTAAACAACTATTGTATCGGTGGTTTTACCTTTGTGATAAAAAATACAAAGAGGTGATGCATGGGCATGGTTTTTCTGGCATACAGTCCAATTGACCACTATGAAATGATTAACATGATTATTTTCCATTTGAAAGTAGGGACACTATCAGGTTTGACAACAGAGACCTCATTTGGTTGGATTCCGTTATTGAAGTGTTTTTATTATTCGTTTCGCTTGTCGTCTTGGACAAGGACATCACTAAAATAAAGACATAATAAAGATAACATTGTTGGGTAATGGGTTTGTTTATCTTTTTTTCTGATCTACCTTCATACTTCCTTGTGCCTCATGCTTGATGTAAAAGCAGCGCAGTCGACAGAGGGAGGTTATCCCATAAAATTAGAATGCCCATGGTTAGAGGTTCTATAATCCCATGGTTAGAGGTTCTATAATCCCATGGTTAGAGGTTCTATAATCCCATGGTTAGAGGTTCTATAATCCCATGGTTAGAGGTTCTATAATCCCATGGTTAGAGGTTCTATAATCCCATGGTTAGAGGTTCTATAATCCCATGGTTAGAGGTTCTATAGCCATTCTACGCATTCTAATTCTATTGTTCATCCTGACATTTGACATTTAGTGAAACTATGTGGTACAAAGGCTATTAGTTGCAACCACTTTTAATCAGCCTTCTATAGTTTATGTTTTTAATATGTTTAATTGATTTGAAGTCATGTTGTTGGCTAGTAAACACATACAGCTACAACAGCACGTTCACATCATTTCACTTCTTAATCATTGTCTCTGCTTGGGAGGATCATTTATGAAGGACTAAATTGCTTAGAGGGATTTGACATTAAAGAGATTATTCTCATGTAATCCCCTGGTCCCAGTAGACCCAACCTGATCAGTGAGCATTGCATGGCCAAACACCAGCGTAACGCACTGAAGGAAATACCAACACTCATACACACACACACACACACACACACACACACACACACACACACACACACACACTCATACACACACACTCATACACACACACTCGAGGAAATACCAACGCCATGTGATTGGATATTCAAGATGGGGGTTTGTATTAGAGGCAGAGACATATTAACAGCCTGCTGGTTTTCCTTGTCATCCCCAATTAACAATGGCAAATCGTGTGTTCATCCTAGTAAATTAGAGTGTGTAAATGTTAGGGGATTTTATTTATTTAATGTTATAACTAATTTTGTCATTTTCTATGGGTGTTAAGGTCGAATTTTGGGCAGGGTGATTTAGGAATGGGATGGGTAGGGTGTTGCTACTAGAAGCAGAAGTCATGTTGTGGTACACCTCTGGAGAGTCACACACATACACATACATGGTGCTACTGTAATAATGACCCTCCCTGTCTCTCTGTGTCCCTCCCTCCCTGCAGGTGGAACTGACAGGAAGTAGTGTGTTTGACTACGTCCACCCTGGTGATCATGTGGAAATGGCAGAGCAACTGGGCATGAAGCTGCCCCCGGGCCGAGGCCTCCTCTCTCAGGGCACCGCCACCGAGGACGGCG